>NC_053028.1:241178029-241361373 GCF_003073215.2 Triticum urartu | reverse complement strand
GTCGCTCCATGGTAGGCGCAAAGGCAGCCCCCCTCCATGCATTTCGGATTGTAATCGAGAGGAAGATATCTGTTCTGAGGGGGATTCAGAAGGAGAAGACAACTCCTATTTACCCCCTGAGGTCTTCGCTCTAACTTGGCATGCTGATGTTGGTTATATCATGCATATGGTGTCTTGCATTGCTTACTTTATACATCAAATATGTCATCTGCTTAGTTTAGACATCCTTTGTGCGAATGACATCTCTTTAGTTTATTCATCGTTTATGTGAATTATGCAACGCCATCTTGTTTAGCCAGGCATCATATATGTGAATTTTGCAATGCCATCCTGCTTAGCCAGTCATCTTATATGTAAATTAAATCAGGCCATCCTTTTTTTTCTTTACATATTACATTTGTCAACAATGTTAGTATATTCAACTGCTCTTCGTGTGCATCAGCCATTTGACACGGTGATGGCAAATTCTAGAGTGAAAACAAGGTCTTCAGAGCAGACTATGCTATCTGACAAAGCGCATATCTCGTTGGTTACGGATAGCTCCTCAGAGGAGGATTCAGAGACAGATGACCAGTCCTATTCCCCCCCCCCCCGAGGTGTATGCTCTAACTTGGCAGGGTTATGTTGCTCATATCGTGCGTATGGTGTCTCGCATTGCTATGTCATTTGATTAGTTTAGACATGCTTTGTGTGAATGCCACCTGTTCAGTGTCTAATTACCATATATGTGAATTATGCATTGCCATCTTGTTGCAAGACATTATATATGTGAATTATACAATGCTATCTTTTTTCAAAGGAATTATATATGTGAATTATGCAATGCCATGCTGTTTAGCCAATCATCATGTATGTGAATTATATCATGCTATCATTTTTTGTATTACGTGTTTTATTTGTGACAACGTTTGTATATTCAACTACTCTTCATGTGCATCAGCCATTTGAAACGGTGATGGAAGTATCTGGAGTGAAAACAAGGTATTCAGAGCAGACAATGCTACCTGCTGAAGCAGACATCTTGCTAGTTACAGAGAGCTCCTTAGAGGAGGATTCAGAGATTGATGACCAGTCCTATTTCCCCCCTGAGGTCTATGCTCAAACTTGGCAGGGTTATATTACCCATGTCATGCATGTTGTCTTGCATTGCTTAGTTTTTACATCATATATGGATTGCCATCTGCTTACTTGCTTACTATATAAATCATATATTTGAATTATATCATGCCATCATGTGTACATAGTACATACACATCATCTATCTGAATTATGGCATGGAAACCCATTTAATAAAGACATCATATAATTATATCATCTCATCCTGTTTAGTGTTTACAGTCATCATATTTTGAATTATGGCATTCTATCCGTGAATGTATGTGAATTATGGCATGCCAACCTATTTAATAAACACATTATATAGTTATGTCATGTCATCCTGTTTACATAGTCTCATATTTTGAACTATGTCTTTCCATATTTTTTAGTTAGCCATCATAATGTGAAATTGTGTCATGCTATCCTGTTTAGTTAGCCATCATATATGTGAAATTGTGTCATGATATCCTGTTTGGTTAAACAACATAAATATGAATTATTTCATGCCCTCTTTTATTCCCCACTATCCATTGCACCTGTCTATCATACAATGTCTATACTTTCAATTACTTTTTCTTGTTTATCAGCCATTTGAATTGGAGAGCGTGATGGCAGTATCTAAGTGAGTAACAACACGGTCTTCAGAAAAGATAGTGCTACCAGTTGATGCAGATAGAACCACGGTTGTACTTGCCCAAGGACCAGATCCACCACACATAACCCAGACTCTCGCAGATTGTACCCCTACCCAGTTGGACAGAGAACCAGCTACACCCCTTCTAACCCCAACCCCAACAGTTAGTAACCCAGTTCCAGTTGACACAGCACCGTCTCCACCACAGAGCACCCAAACACGAGTAGTTAGTAAGGGAACTGCAGTACCCAAAGCACGAGGACCATCACTCTGAATCCCAACTCAACGCTTAAAGGAGAAGAAGACTTGTTCTCAGGTCAGGTTCTGTAGCTATGGCTCATACTCCTTTTCTCTTGCATTACTGTATTTACTCATACCAACTATTTTCAAATTTAAAGGATGGAATTGAAACTCCAATGGCGCAATAGGTATGTTTTAAACCTGTTTCTTTAACTGGTTTGCTGTTGTAACCTGCTCTATGTTGATTTCAGTTTCAATTGAATAAACAGTTATGTTCTCATGTCATGCACATTACAAGTGTTGTTATTGCTCTATAGTTACCCACACTTATATTCTGTCTATTCTGCTTTGTCTTGAACAAATATTATTTGAACTGTGTCTCTATTTGATTTGGCAACAAAAACTAGAATGATATCGACCATAAAGTGACCACAGTACATAGATATATGTTTGTTTCATGTTGTTATCATGTCCACTTTACTACTGAACTCATTTACCAAAATGAGTTTCATAGACAACATGGTAAACATGTGATGTGTCTGCTTGTTTCTCTTTTAGAATGCGGACAAAATATTGGAGAACAGTACCGCGTTATCCAATGGTAAAGGAAGTAATGCAGATAAGGTTCAAGATAGTGAGACATCCCTGTTGGTCTCCAAGAAAGCTGATAAAAACTATCTTGACGACAGTGAGGGAACCTAAAAGTCCTGCCTTGATGTAGTGTTCGAGTTACTGGCCACTACTACTGGCACAAGCTCTTCGAACTCACTGCCTGAATCAGTTCGTCTTCTTGAGTCTCAACTTCAAGTTGAAAGAACTCGATCAGATGTGCTGCGATAGGAAGCTGAAGGACTGAGGAAGTCCGTGCAGAATTCAGATGCATATTTTCTGGTGCAACAGCAAGCGCTGGAGGATTTAAGCGCCAAACAAGAGAAAGTTAATAAGCTTGCTAAGCATCTTGCCAGCATTATGGGTACCCAGGATATTGTTTCTTGAGATCTTCTGAAGTGGTTTCAATTCTGGATTTGTTTTGCTGCGGCGTTTATTTGCGCTGGTCGCCAACTTTGACAACCAGTGTATATGATATGCTGCTTTGTTCCCTATATTTGCACTGGTGGCGAACTTTGATGCCCAGTGGATGTAATATGTGTAATAGCCGTGATAGCCTAGTGTTAGTTGCTTGCTTATTTATTTCCTTGTTGTCTTGTTTATTTGTTTGCTTGTAGTCATTGCAGTTCTTTTTCCGCGGTTAGCTAGTGGCTGCAATAACCTATTTTTTAAAACTAGGCCACAATAACCATGGGCTAATATTTACTGCAGTGACACTGGGCCTCCTACTGGCCGTAGAAACAGTGGGCCTTCTACGGGCCATAGAAACAATGGGCCTTCTACGAGCCATAGAAACAATGGGCCTTCTACGGGCCGTATCATCAATGGGCCTTATACGGGCCGTGTGATCGATTGGCCAAACATGGGCCAAACAGACCGCATTATGGTCGTAAAATGGGCTAGAGTTGGAATCGTCCGTTCATGGGCCAACCATAACGGGCCATCGTTAATAGGCCGTATTTGATGACGCTATGAAAACGGCCCAACGTATTAACGGACCACAAACGGGCCGACTGTAACCACGGGCTGAATTTGGCCCACAAGCAGAAAATGAGAGTAACGGGTCGTAAGTAAACGAATGCTGGAAATGAGCCCAAGAATAAATGGGCTCTGAGAAGGCCGAAAGATAACATGGGCTGGAAACGACCCAACGGAATAACGGGCCGTTAATGGGTATAAAGTGATACACTGTTCATTACAGGTCAGTTTCACCACGGGCCGTTAATGGGTGTAAAGTGATACACTGTTCATTATGGGCCAGTTTCACCACGGGCCGTTAATAGGCCAAGAGTTACATAGTGCCTCATATGGGCCGAAAGACGCCATGGGCCATACATGGGCCAGAAGTGAAAACGGACTGGAATTTATTGGGTGGCCCAGACGATGCTACTGGGCCTAATTCGGATAGGGCATAACGGGCCTTGGGTTAGCGGGTTGTAAATGGGCTATATGCGAACAGGCCGTTAACAGGCTTTACATAGGCCGGCCCGCCACCTTTTGACCAAGTCAAACGGGCCGGCCTTTTCACAGGAATGGGCCTCTGTTGGGCCATGCCACGTGTCGACGTATCATAGGCACCTTCTGTCCAATGAGTGGATGACATCTATCCCAACGATGAGCCGACACGTGTTTTCTCCAGCCAATGATGATTTTACACGTGGAAAATCCCCATTGGTCGGGGCTGTTAACGGGTTATCGGATCCAAAATCCGACCCGATAGCTTAATGGCGTTTCGTTACGGTGGATGCCACGTGTCGGTCACCCTTGACGAAAGCACTTCTGTGACGCGGGATTTATCGTCATGGAAGTGGACACTTCCATGATGATAATTTTGGTAATGTCATGGAACACTTCTACGACAACACAGGTATGACTATCTTGATTCTGTCATAAAATCGTCATGGATGTACATGCATGACAGAAAATGCGACCTACTGTGACAAACATGTATCATCACGGAAGTGTATTTTTTTGTAGTGTCTTTGAGTGAAACCATGCCACATTGGCATTCTCTCTGACTAGGAGCAGAGGGAGGTGAGCCAGGAGAAGACTAACAACAGAAGTGATATGTTCAACATAAATTACCTTAGTCAAATTTGTTCCCCGAGGCAATTGGATTCCCCTGCCATTATCCAAATAGACTCCTTTGCACTATCCATTATCTCCGTTAGTCTCTGCATGATCATAGAAGAATCTAAAAAAATAAGGTGCCCTTCTAAACAAAATTTTACGCTGAAAATAGAACATTTACACTGAAAAATAGGACCCCAAGAAACTGTATTTAGTGATCTTGTACTCTGAAAATAGAACATTTACACTGAAGCTTCAAACAAAATTTCAGTGATCTTGTACTCAATTTAGTGGCAATCAGACTTGAGATGCAAAACTGAAGCTTCGAAACTGAAATTTCAAAATTTCAATGATCTTGTACTAAATTTTCTAGCTCACTTTTCTTGAGTTAGTTCAAAATTTACACAACAGTAGTGACTCTAGTGTGCGTAGAATTTCAACCACAATATTGATTCTCACCAATATCCAGGACTAGCCACTGCAATTATGTCTTCAGAGAAATTCATTTAAAATGACAGCAGTTTTCAGTTTTGACAATAGTATAACATCTTGTCAGTTTTGACAGTATGTGTAGTTGATGTGGAGCAAACTACACACATTTAAGATTAGGAGATAGCAGAAACAGACGGCCGAGGACCAAACCTTGAACTACAGAATCTTCTAACAGAACTTTAGATGTTCTACAGGTCATGTAAGACTCCCAAGTTCTAACAAAAAAATTCAGACAACTCCCAGGAGTACATGATCTGAATTTAAAGGATCGCACTATAGATGTGGCTCAAACTATAGAGAGAAAAGCATTTTCCTGCAATCTTTAGCATGAGTATTTCAGAATTGCTAGTGAAATGTCAAACTAGCATTTGGAGATCAAAATGTCCTAGCTCCAAACATGGAAGTGTATAAAAAGCTAAAGGTAATGCCCTAATGTTCTGAACCTCATTGTTGAATGCCTTGTCAGGCGGCATCGGTGCGTTTTGCTGATGTTTCTTCCCCGCAATCACTCTGCCATCATCTGGCACAACACCCTGTATTATTAATCCCATAGATACAAAGATATGAGTACTCCAAATGGAAATTGGTGGAAAGGATAGAAGATGTTAAAGGAAAATAACCAAACCTTATAAACGTTTCCGAATGGACCTCCACCAATCTTCCGCTCCATGGAGAAATCATTTGTAATTTTATGGACTGCTGGTTGCCCTGATGTGCCAGTCAACAATGCAGCATTGAGCCTTCACTTCAGTACATGAAAAAATACTGTCAATTTTCAGCAATGCAGCATAAAAGATCAAAAATCAGACTTTCCAGTAGTAAAAGATCAAAATTTTACTGAATTTTGACTTCCATAGTTACTGGTTTCTCATTGACATTGACCAAGATTACTGAATTTGTTTTCAATTTTCACAGTTTTGACATTGACCAAGATTACTAAAGAAAAAATCAGTCCAAATCTGTCTATTGTCTTCAACATTGACCAAGATTACACAAAAGCTCAAGCAGTAGCTAAATTTTCCCTATGCTGGTGCACCATAATTTTCCATATTCATTGAGCAAAATTCAGTCCAAATCTGTCTACTTTCTTCGACATTTGCTAATTGTCTACTGTCTTCAACATCTATCAGTACAAATAAACTTCAGTTCAGAACTATAGCATGAACTTGAGTTTACTCTGGATCTGAAGCTCCGGCGAGCTCTGGACTTGAGCACGTGGAGGTGTTGTGGACGCCTTGAGCGCGTAGTGCTCTGGCGAGCTCGACGGTGAGCTCCTCCACCTTGACCACCCGTGCTTCCCAGTGCTTGGGTTGACGATGTCCATGGAGGGGGCGGGCTTCATGGTTGACGGCGAGCAGGTGGGCGGACGAGGGCCAGCAGGCATCGCCGGGTAGTTGGCAGGTGCCGACGCAGAGGGAGGAGCGGAGAGGGGGGAGCGCCACGGCGAGGAGAAGAGACCGGGTTGACAAGGCGGCAGACGGAGGAGGGGCACTGGAGGAGGAGGTAGACATGGACGGCGGCCGCCATGGCTAGTGGTCCTCGGGGATGGATGCCTCGCTAGGCCGCCGCGCAAAAATCCAACCTTCGGTCAAAATTCCAAGCTTCAAACGAGGCATGGGGGAAGAAGGTGGCATCGGCGTGGGCGGAGGTGGGGAGGGAGGGGCAAGGCGACGTGGGGTGAGAGGGGGAGGAAGGGATCGAGGCGGCGCAGTGTCACGGCGTCGCCGGCAAGCAAGCATTGAAAGAATGGAGTAGCAAGGGGAAGAATGGGAGGCCTGGAGTGCGGATTGTGTAGGGGGAAGCTGGGGGTGTTTTCTGCAAAATGTACACGGTGACAACTTTTTTCGGACGGAGGGAGTACTACTGTTCTCATATCAACTCTAAGCAATAACATGCGTTGTTATAAAAATCTTGTAAATGAGAGTAACATATAGCAATCATGATGTTATGCTCATAATATGTATTCTAACAATCATTAGATGCCAATTGTTCTCATATCAACTCTAACAATAACATGTGTGGTCATAAAAATCTACGAAATGAGAGGAACATATAGCAATGATGTGGTTATAGACATGCTATGCATTCTAAATTTGTAACAAATGAACAGGTAGTCGTATTCATAAGGTAAACATGAGATGAGATAGAACAATTACACGACGATAGATTCCACCAGTATAGGCAGCCAATCTGTGCATCGACCGCGTAAACGATGCCATCATGCACTATAGCATCAGACAGAAATGTTGCCTCAACAGGATTGATGATGAGCCATAACCATGTATGGCGACCGGATTCCAGATAGACTAATCCCATGTTGAACAAGGCAATGAGCTTGTAATCCATGTAGTCTTCTGATGGTGTGGGCACTTCGCAGATTACAACTTTCTGCAAACATAGGTCGAGCCAAAAGCTTGACGTGTCTCGTGCCTAGTAGGCAGGAGTGTACGGCGGGCCGCGAGGCTCGATGGCGGCGGTATCCAACGATGGAAGGGTGATCTCTCGCTGGGTGTAGATATCCACGAGACGCCATGGACTACCGGTGTGGTGGATGAGGACGATCCATTTGGCCTTCATGCCCGCCTAGTAGTGGCCGCACATGAAGGACAGGTGGACGGGTAGTGGTAGCATGTCGAGGGGCACCACGGCAACCTCCGTAGGATTGTCAAGTCGGTGTTTGGGCCACCTGCGAGGATCAGGCATCAGCAAGCAGGGTGTCTTGAAAAGAGTCGGCCGGTTGCAGCCGACTAGACGGTACAAAGACACCGAGCATGCGGCCAGACAGACGGTGCTGAGTAGGTCCATACGACTACAGATCTGCTCCAAGGGAACATCGGGGAGGGAATTCCAATCGCGGCTCTGCGTGTCAGTCAGTTCTGCCATTGGGGTTTTCGGTGCCTGCGAGCCAGCGGGGAAGTGGATTCGGGCGGGCGAGCGAAGAAGCTTCTCCTCGTGTGGCCGAGCAGTGAGCGGGGGGATATGGTATGCGCGAGCTACCAAGGAAGATGGCGTGGGCGGGCGAGCAGTGAGCGGGGGTAAATGGTGTGCGCCGACGATGGGGAAGAGAGGAGGAAGAAGAAGAGAGGAGGAAGAAGAGTGGAAGACGGGGAAGAAAGTGCATTCAACCTCAATTCTACTATTACTACTACTAGGATATACCGTCCTTCAGAGTGTAAATAGTTACACCGATGACATGTGGGTCTACCACAACAGGGCCCACATGTCAGTTAATGGAGGACAGAGGTGCGTAGGCGTATTTGCGGAAGCGTGCTCTACTGGTAAACATGATGGCAGTACTGGGTAAGGCTGATTTAGTAACACCAACACGCTGGTTCAGCTTATTAATTACGTGTCCCATCTGCTGCAGCGTGTATTGTCACATCACTGCGAAGACTAGTTGAATAGTTCTCTCTGACCGCGATGGTGAATAATGGATCGTGAGGACTTCCTTTCTATAGTATCCCTATGCCTCTATGCTCACTTCACTCATTTTGCTCCGTACCTAGTCACTTGTTGAAATCTGTAGAAAGACAAATACTCCGTATTTGGGAACAGAGGGAGGATTTGACTCCGTACTATTTGGGAACAGAGGGAGTATCACCATATGGAGGGAACAGAGGAAGCTTGAAATATGAACATGTCAATGGGAAGGAGTAAGCCCCATGCATGCATGCATGCATGCAACATGCAACACTCACACGTACACATGGACGCACGCAACACTCACGCACCCATGCGGCACACAGCACACGACGCAACACACACGCTCACGCTCAAGTGCTCAACCTACTCCCTACGTCCGTGAAATACTGTACATTTACAGATTTACACATTGACCAGGGCATAATTAACGCCCAAAAGTAGCAGACTTATGTGTGCATGCGACCATTGAGATAAGAAGATTAAATGAAGGCCGTTGCATGCTGTAATTAAGGATAGACATGTAGCCTATACCTACAGCACAAGTTGGTGCATTAGTCAATCAATATCGATTTAGATTAAAGGCTAAATGCATTGGAAGTGTAGATGTACATCATGTACTACACTCTTTGTTTTATAGCCGATGTACACTCTTTGTTGGAAGACCGAGGGAGGACACGTGCATGCACTCACATACACAGCCAGGGCGGTTCGCGCGCAAGGGTTGGACTCGTGTCACGCCTGCGTAAAGTTTTGTTTAACTGGTTTCTTTGCTCTGCCAACTGACAGGTGGGACCCAAAAACCAGGTGACAATTTAACCAGTCAACAAAGTGCCACGTCGACTATGTGGCCGGTCAGTAGGGTGCAATACGGTGCTCTACGATGAGCTAGTGATCGTATAATCACCGCAAAACTATATATAGTGACCGTAAAGAGCGTATTGTTACATACGTTGACCGCGAGTGTATTTTTCTCGTTTCAAGTTAAGCCATATTAATTGGAAAGGACACAGTATGGACTACTACTACTAGTACTAGTAATGCTTTGATGTGTCCCGTCAACTCGCCGAACGAGGAGAAGCTTGCTTACTACGCCTCTCCCTCGCCCACGCGCGCGGTGGTTCGTAGGACGAGGAGAGGATTTTGACTACAACGCCCTCTCCCTCTCCCTCTCCCTCGCCCTCGCGGTGGACGTGCAGCAGTTCAATCGGTGTCAGATTGCTAGAAGCATATTGTACTGTAGTATCATCATTGTTGGACCTTCCGAAGACGCGAAGTGCCAAGTGCAAGGTTCACACGAGTACGAACTGTTGAACCTCCCGAAGAGGCAAAGAGGAATTTCTTTTATAGTAGAGCCGATAATGGAGTGAAGTCCATGCGTGCAACGCCACAAGCTACAGAGTAGTAGTAGAGCACTTTACGTATAGAGCCATATTGCACAATTCCCAATGCCCCACCAAGCTTTTCTGACTCCTCGGGCTTAATTGGGAGGCGCTAGTTTAAATATGCTACAAGATGATGAGGAAGCTGCAAGCAAGGTGCGGCTAGGGCGAGCCACGGGATGCTGGGAAGGAAGACCCGTTCACGTGGCTAGGCTGTCCAGTGCACCCAGATTGTGGGGCCGCACGTCCGTTTGACTTCAAAACTCAAACTACCCGTGTAAAATATTGGCTCGCAACAAAGTGTAGTAGTACTATTCTTTTTTAAAAAGCCGCCGTGCGTTCGGCCGGGATCGAACCCACAAAACGAGGTATACACTCCCACGACCACTAGTAGTACTCGTTGGAGTACAACGCAACCTAGAATCGCCTTTTGTCGCTAGTAGTACATACATTGTTCCTTACAAGAAACCCCTAAGAGCATGGTTAATAGTATAGCCAGCTGTTGGCTATAATCCAGTGCCATGTCATCTACAGCCGATCTTATAGCCAACATGTACAATAATAGATCAAAAGAGTGTACTACTTTTTTATTATGTGGCCCACTTCTCATTCTCACAAAGTACCTAGGAGCACGTGCTAGAGATGGCTCTTCACGAAGAGCCCGCTTACCTTCTCTCTCCTCTTCTCTTTCCTCCAACTAAGCAGAAATATACTAGTTTATTTCTTATAGCCCACTGACTCAGCTCTATTGTACTTGCTCTAATAATGCAAGAAACCACTAAAATGCCAAGAAACTACTACCACTTGCATACGTGGCAGACTTAAGATAAGACTACCTTATCAACCATTGTACATGCTCTTACCAACAAAAATCCTCGAGTGACCTCCTACCTCTGACCCATCCCCCTAGTCATCCTCGTCCATGGGACGCAGCTACCGCCGCCGGCAGAAGGCGAGGTCAAAACCGCCGGCGGTGCGGAGCCCATGTTGCGGCAGACCGGATGCCAACTCCGTCCGGCGCTCGCGGCCGCTAGCTAGCCAAGATAGCTCCGTCCAGCTGCTTGTCTGCAAGGTTTGCTAGCTAGATTGGCACGGCAGCGCGGAGGCTTGCTCGCATGCGCCGCGCTAAGGCCAGCCATCTGGCTCGAGCGAAGGCCAGCGCGGCGGCTTGCTCACTCATGAGTCATGCTCGGGCCAGCCTGCCAACCCGTGCGGAGTCCAGCGCGGCGTCCGGCCCGTCCAGCGGAGCGGCGGCCAACTCGCTCATCATCGGCGCCACCGACGAACACGGATCAGTACTATTTGAAGTAATGTTCAGGAAAAATAATGATTTGAGGGGGAATAATAGGATAGAAGGTCAGATGTGGGTCCCTCATGTCAACGGTCAAACAAATTGTGTTGGTTTAAGCTGCCTCGTTAGCACGGACGTGTGGGCCAACCCTGTCATAAATGGGTTTAAACGAACCTAATCGGTAGGAGTACTAGGTAGTTTTTGGCGTGGATTAAGAAATTTTGGGTATGTTTTTGCTATTTTTTGTACAATAGATTCTTCCTAGGGCTGGTTGAAAGTGGTAGTTTTTTGTTAAATACTCTACATATTGTAAGTAGGAATGAAAGTTAAGCTTTGGAAGCCAATAAGCAAGGCTAGTTACATAGTGCATATGTGTACATGATTGAAAGTAAATATCAACCATGAGTGACTAATATCTTGATGGAAAACTCGAAACTATGGAATACTAGGAAAAAATGCATGGTTGGAAATACTAGCAATGTTCATGTCCGTTGCAACGAATCATAATTAGAATAATACTTATTCACAAACTTGGTACAAAACACTCTAATTTTGATATACATATGTCACTAGAGATATATTATGTTTCAATTAGAATATATTCCTTGGGCTGTTTTGGTGAGGTCAGGGAGGGATGTGGTTGGTTTTAAGATACTAATTATGAGTTTTTCTGCAAATTGGTAGACAAGTGGGATGTTGGTGAGAAAAGGAAACAACTTACCTCACAATCATTAGATGTAGATCTAATGGTCAGAAACAACGGATGGCAGACACACCAGCGTCACCAACTTAGTCTTGTGTAGGAGTACTAGCAAGATCCGTGCATTGCACGAAACATCAAGATGCATTTTTTTATAAAACACTTGTTGCGATTGACCCTTGCGGGAGTAATACCATGTGTAAAAACTAATGATATCTCGAGAAATATGAGATAAGGTGAAGAGGAGTGGGGTGTGGTGGTGGTTGGTGGTCGGACTGAGTGGAGGCATGGGGATTGACGACGCCGGCAGCGACCACCAGGCTAGTTTGTTCCAGAGGCTTCCTTTCTTAATTGATCAACAATGAGGTTTGTTGGAGATAAGGATGAACGAGGGAAGGCCTTGTCTGCAAATGTGGAGAGGGGTGCGGGTATCTTTTAGTTTAATTTCCATCCGTCAGATATAGATCAGACAGTCTATATTGCAAGATGGCACACGTACCATCATCACCAACTCGATTTTTTATAAGAGAAGAAATATAAGTATGGATATACAAACGTATTATCGATACTTGCTTCCGTAAACTAGCATCTACATTCTATTCAACGCCTCAGCATGTGGGGCCTTAGCACAATGACTTCTCGACTGTGTAAAACAAAGATTTTCCCGTCGCCGACAAGGAGGGGGTGACGGCGGCGCGCTTTTTAGCTTGCTCTAGTCCTAGTAGTCATACTAGGTGGTCTAAGCATGTGTAGATTTATTCTTTGTCACGTCTCGTGTTTGCCGTACTGCCACGACTTTTGATGAATAGACGGTAAGTTATTCATGGGGAAACCCTTGTTGAGCGTGTTTGCGAGAGAGAGAGACAGTGTGCGTGTGTGATATGTTAGAGACTGAGGCAATGATAACAGATTCTTTGTGTCTATGTGTGTGGAGGATAGAGAGAGACATGTACATGGGGCTTTTGTGTTGTGTAACATGGAGACACATATACATAATTAGAGAGTGATTGTGTGAGATACACATGCGGACATGAGGAGAGATGAGGATCCAGATAAATGGGTGTTTGTGCGTGTCTGTGTGTGTTTGTGCACGCGTTTGTGTGTGAGAGGGAGAGAGTGTATGTGGAGTAGAGAGACCACTGATGATGTAAACCTAGTATAAGGGAAGGGGGAATGGTGTGACATGTGTAGTTGCGAGATAGCACGAGTGCGGGCGGGGGAGCAGACTATTTGGAAGAGACATCGAGTGTGTGTGTGGGAGAGGGGTTTGAGAGCGAGAGAAAGAGAGAGCTAGCGACGGAGAGAGAGAGAGGGAGGGAGGAAGAGAGGGGGAGAGAGGGGTCGTTTGTGTCCCTAAATGGCGTATAGATAGGGAGACACTGTTGATGTTGTCCGAAATTGGCCTATGAACGGAGACGCAAGGGAAGCGAGTCATCGTGTGTGTGATAGGGACTTCATGAGAGATCTAGAATAGATGGTGTAGAGAACAATGTGTGAAATCGAGAATGATTATACATTAGGGAGCTATGCAAAGAGTCACGACATATATGTATACAGGGAAGGAGTTGGGGCGGGTCCGCATGTGGGAGAGATAGAAAGAGGAGAGTGGTGCACAAGGAGACAAAGTGTGCTTGTTTGTAGTGGGGGTGGTGTGTGAGGTGAGTGTGCGAGAACCACATAACTAGGGAGATAGACGTTTGGGGGCGACGTTTTGTGTGTATGGGAAATATACACTCTACATAGTGCGTGTACTTGGGTAAGAGAGATAGCGAGAGACCTAGAGAGTGAGGGAAGAGATGTGTGCATGCCCGAGAGACAAAGTGATATAGACCTATGTTGGGGTCCGGACTTTACAAGAGAGAGGGGTGTTAATGTGGTCGTGTGTTGGTGTTTGGGGGAGAGAACGACTTCTCTCTATGTGTGTGTGTGTGGTGGGGGGGTTGACTTCAGATAAAGAGTGAGGTGTCTATATTTGAGGGACTTTAGCGTAATTGAGATATTGTGCACTCATGGTTGATCAATTTGTTTCACAGTTTGTACTATGAGATAAAGATACTTTTGAACATGCGTGATATACCTTGATGTACCAGAATTACAAACCTAAGATTGGAATTTTGGAATTTGACTCCATCATTAGCTTTTGTAATTCATTTAAACGGAGGTACATTTTTTAAGCCGGGATTTCATGATTTCAAATTCATATATCAAACCTAGAGATATACACATACGGGCATGTTCAAACTTTATAATCATCCACTTTATTCATACACATACACATTTTTGCTTTTGTCATCATATTTAGGATAAACACATTTGGAATTTCATTTGAATTGGACCATATGATGGTATTTGATTGTAGTAGCTCAATGATCCATATTTGAATTGAATGGACAATCTAAGTTTCAAGTTGGAGACATTGATTTTCAAAACTTGCACATTTTTTTGCATGCAAAACAAACAAATTGCCGGCCATGATATCATAGTCAGCCGTACGAGAGTAGAATACTTATAATTTTAGGCGCCAAAAGCTTTCAAACTTCCCGCTCACATTGAAATATCACGCGCCTGAAAGTTTAGCCCTGTGATATTCCTGTTTTACCCCTGCCACATGAACGGAAAAGGGCTGCTTTGGTAACTCATTGTTTTCCCCTCTTTGCCCCCAACATTCTTCCCCAGAGCCCCTCCCCTTCCCCTCCCCAACCCCCCAACCATGGCAAGCCGCCGAATCTAGTCCTCCGCCGCAGCGGTGGACCTCACACCCCGCCGGATCTACCTTCCGCACCTTGGAACCCCCAACTGCCAACTCACCACTTCACCGGAGCCACTTCAGCGACTGGCTTGTCCACCGCTCCAGATCTCCTTGACCGCCATCATGGTCCACCGCACCGGATCTGCTTATCCGGCGCCCTCGTCCACCACAGCGTAGGCCCTTCACTGACTCCCTCGTCCGCCCCTTCACTGGCCCTTCATACAAGCCCTCGTCCGCCGCAACAGATCCGCCTCATCGAAAGCACTGAACAACGCGCCCGCTGAAGCCTTCGTCCACTGCACCGGACCCGCTCCACGGACGCCATATTCAACTCCACCGGCCCTACTTTATCGATGCCGCAGCCTCATCAGGTTATTTCGATTTGTACTCCTTCGGTTTTTCTCTTTATCGTGCAACTGTTCACTTACCATAGATGAGCTTTCTTGTATGTCGACAGGCGCCACAACCATAGCACCGGAGCCTCTTCAGCAACGGCGACAGCCGGCCCAAACTCAACCACAACACGAGCACCATCGACGATCCTTAGCTATCAAGTATGACAACGATACCCATACGCCGCCGAGAATCAGGTACTATTATCCAACGGCCGGCGCCTACGTTCACTTTCCTAGCATAAGCACCGCACCTTTGAATTTCTTCAGGGCATCATTCAGTTTTTCATGAGACACGTGCTACCTCTCGAGCACTGCGTTGGATTTCCCCGAAGAGGAGAGGATGATGCAGCAAAGTAGCGTAAGTATTTCCCTCAGTTTTTGGGAACCAAGGTGTCAATCCAGTAGGAGGCTACGCGCGAGTCCCTCGTACCTACACAAAAACAATAGCTCAACGCAACCAACACGATTAGGGGTTGTCAATCCCTTCACGGTCACTTACGAGAGTGAGATCTGATAGAGATTATAGATAATATTTTTGGTATTTTTGGTATAGAGATGCAAAGTGAAAAGTAAAAGGCAAAGTAAAAAAGCAAAGCAATAATAAAGTAATGGAGATTGATATGATGAGAATAGACCCAGGGGGCATAGGTTTCACTAGTGGCTTCTCTCAAGAGCATAAGTATTATACGGTGGGTGAACAAATTACTGTTGAGCAATTGACAGAATTGAGCATAGTTATGAGAATATCTAGGTATGATCATGTATATAGGCATCACGTCCGAAACAAGTAGACCGACTCCTGCCTGCATCTACTACTATTACTCCACTCATCGCCCGCTATCCAGCATGCATCTAGAGTATTAAGTTAAAAACAGAGTAACGCCTTAAGCAAGATGACATGATGTAGAGGGATAGTTTCATGCAATATGATAAAAACCCCATCTTGTTATCCTCGATGGCAACAATACAATGCGTGCCTTGCTGCCCCTTCTCTCATTGGGAAAGGACACCGCAAGATTGAACCCAAAGTTAAGCACTTCTCCCATTGCAAGAAAAACCAATCTAGTAGGCCAAACCAAACTGATAATTCGAAGAGACTTGCAAAGATAACCAATCATACATAAAAGAATTTAGAGAAGATTCAAATATTATTCATAGATAGACTTGATCATAAACCCACAATTCATCGGTCTCAACAAACACACCGCAAACAGAAGATTACATCGAATAGATCTCCACGAGAGAGGGGGAGAACATTGTATTGAGATCCCAAAGGAGAGAAGAAGCCATCTAGCTACTAACTATGGACCCGAAGGTCTGAGGTAAACTACTCACACTTCATCGGAGAGGCTTTGATGATGATGTAGAAGCCCTCCGTGATCTATTCCCCTTCCGACGGAGCTCCGGAACAGGCCCCAAGATGGGATATCATGGATACAGAAAGTTGCGGTGGTGGAATTAGGTTTTTGGCTCTGCCCCCGATCATTTGGGGGTACATAGGTATATATAGGAGGAAGGAGTACGTCGGTAGAGCTTCGAGGGGCCCATGAGGCAGGGGGCACGCCCTCCACCCTCATGACCGCCTCGTGGCTTTCTTGACGGAGGATCCAAGTCTCCTGGGTCTTATCTAATGAGAAAATCACGTTCCCAAAGGTTTCATTCCGTTTGGACTCTGTTTGATATTCTGTTTCTCCGAAACTCTGAAATGGGCAAAAAAACAGCAATTCTGGGCTGGGCCTCCGGTTAATAGGTTAGTCCCAAAAATAATATAAAAGTGGAAAATAAAGCCCAATATAGTCCAAAACAGTACATAATATAGCATGGAGCAATCAAAAATTATAGATACGTTGGAGACATATCAGGCATCCACAAGCTTAATTCCTGCTCGTCCTCGAGTAGGTATATGATAAAAACAGAATTTTTGATGCGGAGTGCTACTTGGCATAATTTCAATGTAAATCTTCTTAATTGTGGTATGAATATTTAGATCCAAAAGATTCAACACAAAAGTTCATGTTTACATAAAAATAATAATACTTCAAGCATACTAACCAAGCAATTATGTCTTCTCAAAATAACATGGCCAAAGAAAGCTTTCCCTACAAAATCATATAGTCTGGCTATGCTCTATCTTCACCACACAAAGTATTTAAATCATGCACAAGCCCGATGACAAGACAAGCAATTGTTTCACACTTTTGACATTTTCAAAACTTTTTCGATCTTCACGCAATACATGAGCGTGAGCCATGGATATAGCACAATATGTGGAATAGAATGGTGGTCGTGGAGAAGACAAAAAGAGGGGAAGGTAGTCTCACATCAACTAGGCATATCAACGAGCTATGGAGATGCCCATCAATAGATATCAATGTGAGTGAGTAGGGATTGCCATGCAACGGATGCACTAGAGCTATAAGTATATGAAAGCTCAACAAAAGAAACTAAGTGGGTGTGCATCCAACTCGCTTGCTCACGAAGACCTAGGGCATTTTGAGGAAGCCCATCATTGGAATATACAAGCCAAGTTCTATAATGAAAAATTCCCACTGGTATATGAAAGTGACAAAATGAGAGACTCTCTATCATGAAGATCATGGTGCTATTTTGAAGCACAAGTGTGGTAAAAGGATAGTAACATTGTCCCTTCTCTCTTTTTCTCTCATTTTTTTATTTGGGCCTTTTCTTTTTTTATGGCCTTTCTTTTTTTCCGTCCGGAGTCTCATCCCGACTTGTGGGGGAATCATAGTCTCCATCATCCTTTCCTCACTTGGGACAATGCTCTAAAAATGATGATCATCACACTTTTTATTTTTCTTACAACTCAACAATTACAACTCAATACTTAGAACAAAATATGACTATATGAATGCCTCCGGTGGTGTACCGGGATATGCAATGAATCAAGAGTGACATGTATGAAAGAATTATGAACGGTGGCTTTGCCAAAAATACAATGTCAACTACATGATCATGCTAGCAATATGACAATGATGGAGCGTGTCATAATAAATAGAAAGGTGGAAAGTTGCATGGCAATATATCTCCGGATGGCTATGGAAATGCCATGATAGGTAGGTATGGTGGCTGTTTCGAGGAAGGTATATGATGGGTGTATGATACCGGCGAAAGGTGCGCGGTATTAGAGAGGCTAGCAATGGTGTAAGGAAGGAAAGTGCGTATAATCCATGGACTCAACATTAGTCATAAAGAACTCATATACTTATTGCAAAAATCTAGAAGTTATCAAAGCAAAGTATTATGTGCATGCTCCTAGGGGGATAGATTGGTAGGAAAAGACCATCGCTTGTCCCCGACCGCCACTCATAAGGAAGACAATCAATAAATAAATCATGCTCCGACTTCATCACATAACGGTTCACCATACGTGCATGCTACGGGAATCACAAACTTTAACACAAGTATTTCTCAAATTCACAACTACTCAACTAGCATGACTTTAATATCACCATCTTCATATCTCAAAACAATTATCAAGCATCAATCTTTTCTTAGTATTCAACGCACTCAAAAGAAAGTTCTACAAATCTTGAATACCAAGCATATTATTATTAAGCAAATTTCCATACTATTAAAAACTCTCAAAATAATCTAAGTGAAGCATGAGAGATTAATAGTTTCTATAAAACAGATCCACCACCGTGCTCTAAAAGATATAAGTGAAGCACTATAGCAAAACTATAAAGCTCAAAAGATATAAGTGAAGCACATAGAGTATTCTATCAAATTCAAAATTATGTATGGCTCTCTCAAAAGGCGTGTACAGAAAGGATGATTGTGGCATACTAACAAAACAAAGACACAAATCATAAAAGACGCTCCAAGCAAAACACATATCATGTGGTGAAAAAAAATATAGCTCCAAGTAAAATTACTGATGGAAGTAGACGAAAGAGGGGATGCCTTCCGGGGCATCCCCAAGCTTTGACTTTTTGGTGTCCTTGGATTATCTTGGGGGTGCCATGGGCATCCCCAAGCTTAGGCTCTTGCCACTCCTTGTTCCATAATCCATCAAATCTTTACCCAAAACTTGTAAACTTCACAACACAAAACTTAAAGTAGAAAATCTTGTGAGCTCCGTTAGCGGAAGAAAATAAAAGATCACTTCAAGGTACTGTAATGAACTCATTCTTTATTTATATGGGTGTTATACATACTGTATTACAACTTCTCTATGGTTTATAAACTATTTTACTAGCCATAGATTCATCAAAATAAGCAAACAACACACGAAAAACAGAATCTGTCAAAAACAGAACAGTCTGTAGTAATCTGTAACTAGCGCAAGATCTGGAACCCCAAAAATTCTAAAATAAATTGCTGGACGTGAGGAATTTATATATTAATCATCTTCAAAAATAATTAACTAAATATCACTCTCCAAATAAAAATGACAGCAGTTCTCGTGAGAGCTAAAGTTTCTGTTTTTTACAGCAAGTTCAACAAGACTTTCCCCAAGTCTTCCCAACGGTTCTACTTGGCACAAACACTAATTAAACACAAAAAACACAACCAAAACAGAGGCTAAATAATTTATTTATTACTAAACAGGAGCAAAAAGCAAGGAATAAAAATAAAATTGGGTTGCCTCCCAACAAGCACTATCGTTTAACGCCCCTAGCTAAGCATAACAAGCAATGATAGATCTAGGTATTGCCATCTTTGGTAGGCAATCCATAAGTGGATCTCATGATAGATTCATATGGTAATTTTATTTTCTTTCTAGGGAAGTGTTCCATGCCCTTTTTTAATGGAAATTGAAATCTAATATTCCCTTCCTTCATATCAATAATTGCACCAACCGTTCTAAGGAAAGGTCTACCGAGAATAATAGGGCAAGAAGGATTGCAATCTATATCAAGAACGATAAAATATATGGGCACATAATTCCTATTTGCAACAATAAGAACATCATTAATTCTTCCCATAGGTTTCTTGATAGTGGAATCCGCAATATGCAAGTTTAGAGAGCAATCGTCAAAATCACGGAAATCTAGCAAATCACACAAAGTTTTGGGAATAGTAGAGACACTAGCACCCAAATCACACAAAGCATAAAACTCATAATATTTAATTTTAATTTAGTAGTACGTTCCCACTCATCATAAAGTTTTCTAGGGATATAAACTTTCAACTCAAGTTTTTCTTCATAAGATTGCATCAAGGCATCAACGATATGTTCGGTAAAGGATTTATTTTGACTATAAGCATGAGGAGAATTTAGCACGGATTGCAACAAGGAAATACAATCAATTAAAGAGCAACTTTCATAATTAAATTCCTTGAAATCCAATATAGTGGGTTTAGCAACATGTAGAGTTTTATTTCTTTCAATCCCACTTTTATCAATTTCGTCATCAAGATCTAAATACTCCGAATTTTAGAACGCCTTTTAGGTAAGGGAAGATTTATTCAGTTTCATCAAGATTCATATTGCAAAACAAAGATTTAATAGGAGACACATCAATAACTTTTAGATCTTCATCTTGATTTTCATAGGAATCCAGTTTAGCGGCCATCTTATTGACTAAGGTAGCTTGCATATCCGAAATTTCAGCAGTTAATTTTTCAAGACGAGCAATTTGGGATCTTGTACCATCAAATTCTTTAGACATATCAGCGAGCTCTTTATTCATATAACTCATAAAACTTTTTTGTTCCTTAAGCTCATTTCTAAAGAAATTATTATGCTCAAACTGCAAAACCATAAACTTCCTGACGTTGTTTTCGATCTCCTCTAGCCTTTTAAGGTGAAGATCACCAAATCTAGGTAGAGCCATCGCAACAAACAAGCAGTCCAACACACGAGCAAACAAAAAGAAAACAGGCAAAAAGAGGCAAATAGAGAAAGAGAGGGAGGATAGATAGAGAGGGCGAATAAAACGGCAAGGGTGAAGTGGGGGAGAGGAAAACGAGAGGCAAATGGCAACTAATGTAATGTGAGAGATAGGGATTGTGATGGGTACTTGGTATGTTGACTTTTGCGCAGACTCCCCGGCAACGGCGCCAGAAATTCTTCTTGCTACCTCTTGAGCACTGCGTTGGATTTCCCCGAAGAGGAGAGGATGATGCAGCAAAGTAGCGTAAGTATTTCCCTCAGTTTTTGAGAACCAAGGTATCAATCCAGTAGGAGGCTACGCGTGAGTCCCTCATACCTACACAAAAACAATAGCTCAACGCAACCAACGCGATTAGGGGTTGTCAACCCCTTCACGGTCACTTACGAGAGTGAGATCTGATAGAGATGATAGATAATATTTTTGGTATTTTTGGTATAGAGATGCAAAGTGAAAAGTAAAAGGCAAAGTAAAAAAGCAAAGCAATAATAAAGTAATGGAGATTGATATGATGAGAATAGACCCGGGGGCCAGAGGTTTCACTAGTGGCTTCTCTCAAGAGCATAAGTATTCTACGGTGGATGAACAAATTACTGTTGAGCAATTGACAGAATTGAGCATAGTTATGAGAATATCTAGGTATGATCATGTATATAGGCATCACGTCCGAGACAAGTAGACCGACTCCTTCCTGCATCTACTACTATTACTCCATTCATTGACCGCTATCCATCATGCATCTAGAGTATTAAGTTAAAAACAGAGTAACGCCTTAAGCAAGATGACATGATGTAGAGGGATAGTTTCATGCAATATGATAAAAAAAACCATCTTGTTATCCTCGATGGCAACAATACAATACGTGCCTTGCTGCCCCTTCTCTCATTGGGAAAGGACACCGCAAGATTGAACCCAAAGCTAAGCACTTCTCCCATTGCAAGAAAAACCAGTCTAGTAGGCCAAACCAAACTGATAATTTGAAGAGACTTGCAAAGATAACCAATCATACATAAAAGAATTTAGAGAAGATTCAAATATTATTCATAGATAGACTTGATCATAAACCCACAATTCATCGGTCTCAACAAACACACCGCAAAAAGAAGATTACATCGAATAGATCTCCACGAAAGAGGGGGAGAACATTGTATTGAGATCCAAAAGGAGAGAAGAAGCCATCTAGCTACTAACTATGGACCCGAAGGTCTGAGGTAAACTACTCACACTTCATCGGAGAGGCTTTGATGATGATGTAGAAGCCCTCCGTGATCGATTCCCCTTCCGGCGGAGCTCCGGAACAGGCCCCAAGATGGGATCTCATGGATACAGAAAGTTGCGGTGGTGGAATTAGGTTTTTGGCTCTGTCCCCGATCGTTTGGGGGTACGTAGGTATATATAGGAGGAAGGAGTACGTCGGTGGAGCTTCGAGGGGCCCACGAGGCAGGGGGCGCGCCCTCCACCCTCGTGACCGCCTCGTGGCTTTCTTGATGGAGGGTCCAAGTCTCCTGAGTCTTATCTGATGAGAAAATCACGTTCTCGAAGGTTTCATTCCGTTTGGACTCTGTTTGATATTCTGTTTCTCCGAAACTCTGAAATAGGCAAAAAAACAGCAATTCTGGGCTGGGCCTCCGGTTAATAGGTTAGTCCCAAAAATAATATAAAAGTGGAAAATAAAGCCCAATATAGTCCAAAACAGTAGATAATATAGCATGGAGCAATCAAAAATTATAGATACGTTCGAGACGTATCAACGCGTTATTCTACTTGCCCTTGTAGGGCCATACTTCTGGCAGTGAACATGTTACATGTGCTAAATTACATACTAGTGCACATATAGTTAATATGCTTTAGTTTTGTTATGATGCCACCTGTTGGTTCCATGAGACTGCTTAATGTTCTCTATGCTTAATTACACATCAGCAAACTAGCATGTGGTTCCGCTGCTTTTTGTTCGTTTTACCCTACATTTTCTGATGCTAGCTATTAGATCACTGCTCCGAGCCTCTGTTCATTACTTGTTTGTGTGTTCTTGATCTTCCCAAGCTGCATGACTAATTTGATGCTTCTATTAATTATGGAGCTGCCAACCCCATCAAGCAAAATATTTGTTCTTTTGGGGCTGGCACCTCAAACAATCATAAAAATAGAGGGAAGCAGATATATTGTCATGTATGCACACATCCTTCTTTCATTAGTTTAGATGAACCATTGATGATCAATTCGGACCAGTGCATGCGATTAAAATTAATTTTACCTAAATAGATGGTGCAGAATAAACTACAACAACTAGATTTGCAACCACGAGATGCTGACAATATCTTCAAAGAACATTGCAACAACAGCTAGGCTTCAAAGCAACATATGGTAAGCCAGTGTGTTTTAGTACATGTGAAATGTAATGCGAATGGGCTGCTTTCTTGGCTTGTTCCCTCAACGTGTAATCCTACCGAATTACAAATAGTTCAGTTGTCTGCTTTGCTGTATTGCTTGATTCGAATGCTTATTTGTTGTTACTCTATACCTGAGTTGGCCAATATGTCAGCAGTGCCTGCTGTACTATCGTAAAGAAATGCATGCCTGTTTCATTTGAGTCCTTAACTTTTCCTCTCAACTTCATCACAAGACTGTCTTCGTAGTTTATATGAGGCCACACTGTTAAGTGCTTTCTCAGATTATTTCAACTGCTTAGATGCCTTGGCAACTTAAATATAGCGATTGTACACTCCCTTTCAACTAGGGATGTCAACTGGGTCCCGTTTAATCCCGATTAAAGTCCACTAGTGGTATGATAGTTCAAAAGAGTTTTTGTTTTTTGAGGAAAATGAAATAGGGAGGTAGCAAAAACTAACTAGATGGGACTGGCGGATGTCGTTTATTTGCCACTTACATCCCTAGTTTCATCTTACCATTTTAATTTCTTTTCGGCTGATGCTGCTTCATACCATTTAAGTATAGTTTGCCATGCTCGGCAATAATTCATCCGTCGTTTACCATGTAAGCTTACCGCCTGTATCATACGATAACTATCTCTTACTGATGTCCAGCGGAAACCTTTCAGGATGCTGTTCACACTAGGACACAATGTACAAGCCCAAAATCTATTTGTGGAACCAGTGCGCCATCCATGTTACCAAATGGTAGCAGTTCAGAGGCAACACCGTCGGAGAGCAGTCTGAGCACAGATATTATAGTGCTTGAGGCTCTACTAAAGGCAGAAAGGGATGGTGTGGCTGGCATGAATGAGGTAATGTTTATCTTGAGGCTGGAAATTACAGAATTAGCGGCACACATTATGCAAGCAACCCAAGAATTGGAGGAAGTAAGAATGTTGCATTTGAAGACGGAGGAGGTCCTGCTGTTTCTGCTATCTGAAGCCCAAGGTAATCCCGGTTCTTCTTTAGATACCAATTGAAATTGTCATTAGATTATTGTACTTGCATGTTGTGTCTTGTCTCTGAATGGATTATGTTGCAAGATCCCCTATGTTGTCCATGTGTTGTAATGATCCGAATTTTTTAGGCGAGGTAATCCTCAGTACTTGTATGATTGATATAAGGTGAACTGTTTTTTGTGTGAGCATATTGTATTGGATGAAATAACTGTTTGACTCAGAGTGTATCCAACCTACTGAATTCGAAGATCACGACATTTCTAAATCATAATCATATATAAAGGTGGAATAAATCTTTGTTGTGGTTTTGAAGAAATAAATAACAAAACATATAATTATATGTGGATATTCGTAATCGAATACAAATTGGATTTGAATTTAGTTTGCCAGGTCCAAGGGAAAACGTGAATGCTAATTCTCCCAAGTTTTGAACGAAGCGGCTAAACACCCACTATAATTTGTGGGCTGCCCGAAGCAAGTGTTTGCGACATGGAAATTACTGTCTACCCCTGACACTTGACATCCTTATCGACCGGTTTTACACTGCTGTCGATAGGGGTAGAGTAGTAACTTCAATCAGACGTGACACGACGGCCTCTGAGCCCATTCTGACACGGTGAGCGCTAAACGTGGGCGGCAAAACACATTTGATTCAAGCTCGTCCAAAAGACATCTGTCTCTTCCTCCATTTCCCCATTCATACACGATGGGCGGCAAAACAAACTCTCCTCGTCCGAAATCGATGTAGGCTAATATTTTAAATAGGGGCAGATGTGTAACTTCCATCAGACGTGACACAACCGCCCTACCTGTCAGCCCCGTTCATACACCGTGGGCGCCAACCGTGGGCGTCAAAACACCCTCTCCTCGCCCGAAATAGTTACCGGCAAATATTTTGGAGATGCGAGATTACCATCCTATCCCCAACCGACGCGATGTCCGAAATTTTAAATGGGGGATAAGTTCGTAACTTTCCCCCATTTCAGAGAAGCGCGTCCCAAAGTTTGAGATCCCCCCTCCCCTCCATTTCCCCATTCATACACCGTCGGCGGCACGACAACCTCCGCACTGCGGCCAGCCTCCTCCGTCCGCCACCCCCATCCTCCACCTTGCCGGAGCCGCTACCCCTACCCCGTCGTCCACTGCAAGAGATGGACGTCTCTCATCCACGGCGCTGGACCAGGATCCTTTCATCACCTCCTCTCGCTTCATCGGTGCCGTTGTCCACCTTGTCGTTGCCGCTCCTACGACTGCCTCGTCCACGACAACATGGTATATCCCCTGACCCCGCCGTCTTCCATCTAAAGTCTTCTTCCCCGCCGCCGACAGCCATCACACCCGCAGCACCCTCAACGTATCAGCATAGGCCTACACGGCGTCGCAAGAGAGGTGGTACTCTTCCATATGTGCTTAAGTTATTGATCTCACCCGGAAAATAGATCATAATTTGTTTACTGTACTTTTCTTATCCGTACCAAATCGTAGTGGCTAGTTGAAAGCAAACATTGGTTGCGAAGTAGCTTTGTCCGGTTTGCACCTTCAGATCCGCCATGGCACGGGCACTATACTCGTAAAGCTTATGGTTTCCCCCCTTTATATTCACTACCATCATCGTAGGTGCTTCGTGTCATGCTAGCACTGCTCCTCAAGACCTCAACCCAAAGCTTACGTGTTGAAATACGAATCTGATATGATGCTCATATCACTAAAACAGAGAACGTTTAATTGGTCACCTAATGTTCCTATATTCATTTCGAAAAGCATGTGTGCCACCCACTGGTCCAGCTAGTTCCACTTTCCTGATTTTTCTCTGATGCGTAGGGTTTTCCCCTTTTATCTACTCTACTATGATCTGCGTAGGTGCTTTCTGTCGTACTAGCATTACTCCACCCTTCAAGCTAAACAACACAACACTCAGAATTTGAAAGCTTAGTTGTTCAAATATGATTGTGATATGATACTGATATTAGTTAACCGACACATTTAATTGGTTAGCTAAAGGTCCCACTTGAGTTTCCAAATGCACGTCGCGATATATAGAGAGACAGCATAATTGCATTTCTTTGTCACTTGTTGACCGTACTTTCTTGTCCATACCAAATCTTAGTTGTTATTTCAAAGCAAACATCAGTTGCTAACTACCCTTTGCGCGGTTTGCAGCTTCAGATCTGCCATCCCACTACCACGGTCAACACTGTACTCATCATGCTTATGTTTTCCCCATTTTATGATGACCACAATCAGCCTACGTGGTTCGTGTCGTAATAGCACTGCTCCACCCATCGAGCTAAACAAGCTTAGCTGTACAAATTCATATCTGATATTATTGCTGATATTAGTAAAACTGAGAGATGTTTAATTGGTTAGCTAAATGTTCCTACTTTAGTTTCGAAATGCATGTGAGCCACATATGGAGAGACCGGAAAGAATAGTATTTCTCTATGCACTCTGGTTCATCATGGGTGGCCAACCGACATTGTATTGAAAGACTTGTAATATCTTCAATCTGCTTGCTCTTCTGCTCTTCTTTAAGATGATACTCTTCTCTTGCGGTCGACTGGTCAGGTAGAGTTGTTCTCCCTTAGTATATTTTGAATCTGTCAGGTCAGGTCGACTTGTTCTTCTTTACTATATGTTGAAGCTATCATCTGCAAAGTGTCATCACTTCTGGAGCTCTCATATTTTGACTAGCAGGCCACATTATATTAATGCACACAACAAATTATAGCATGCATGGCATCTTTTTAAAGAATTGCAGAGATAGCACAAAGGGGTTTACAAGGAGGCAGTATTGGATTAGAATCACTTCTGCATTACAAAGAAAATCTCACTCGTTTTTATGTTTTCATGCATGTCAGATATTGAACATTATCAAAATGAATATGAGAATGGGCGCACGAGAGGAATATTGCAGAACGATCCACTGGCTAACAAACTTGGCATGGTGGAGGATGGCCTATCTTATTCACCCATCAAGGTGCTTGCTCTAACTTTGCAAAGTTGTATTGGTCGCACATATTTTGCATCTGACCTCTTGCATTACTTCTACTTTGTTACACCATCTGCTTAGTTTAAGCATCATATATGAGTATATGTCATACCTATCCATTTTCTGTACCTATTCCATGTGTCGTCACACTATGTTTTTCCAGTCAAATGTTGTTCTTTCGTAATAGATGTCCAAAAGGAAGAGGGTGAGTGCAGATCCTCAAGGAGTACAAACTAGGTATTTGGAAAAGGTAGTGATACCTATTAAATCAGATAGATCAGCAGCCACAGAAAACATAGGCCCAACTGTACCACACTTTACCCCTACTCCAGTGGCCAACCCCCTATTAGAACTGCTAGGAGCCCAGCGTCAGGTACTGTCTATGATATCAATTCAAAATTTGAACTCCTAAATTTCTGCTTGTGCCTTACCTTCTCTCTTGTATGAAAACTAATTTCAGATGAATCTCCTTGCTCAAAGGATCATACGATCTCAAAACAATAATGGGCCATGCATTGATCCTGTCAGTACCTCTCTCCCTTTTACCTTGTAACGTTGTACTTAATTAATTGCTATTTGATTATGTATCATCAGTCTGCACCTAAGCTTCATTATCCTCTGTTTCTTCCAATATTATTTGATCTATATTTACTCTTTGCAAAATGTAGAATAATGGCAACGCTTATAAAGAATTTTCTTTGGGGAATTTATTGAATTATCCTTCCATCAACATGGAGAAGGGCTTTGTCCAGCCCGTGTTAACATGTAATGTAAGTTCATCCTTCTCAAGCCTTCAAACTTTGTTCTAGTATAGATTTGGATAGGCATCATTTCCTCCACTGTTGTTTGCTTTGCTGTTTACATCTGATTGGATGTTTGCAACAACTACCAGTTTCAAATTGTAGTTGTAAAAACATGTTCCTTATGCAGAACAGATCCATTTATTTGCTTATATAATTGTGAAACCTGTTACGTGTCTCCTTGTTTCTCTTTCAGACTCGTATCTCTTACGCCAGGCAGAACTTTAGGGAAGATAGTGAGCCAAACCATCTTGAGGACAGCGAGATGACCCCAAGGTCCTGTCTTGATGAAGACAGTGAGTTAAAGCTACTCACCAGCAGGTGTGAGACAACCTCTGTGCAGTCGCTGCCTCAATCAGTTCGACTTCTTCAGTCTCAACTTAAAGCGGAAAGGCTTGCTTCAGATCAGCTCCGACTTGAAGTCAAATATGCAATGAAGATGTTAGAGGACTGCCGTGCACACCATCATGCCTTAAATCTAGTGTTGATGCATCTATCGTTGACACAGTTGAGGTCTACTCAGCTTCTTCAGATGTTTGGGGGGCCCGACCTGGCCAGGCCAAGTGCCTTCTGAAGTGCTCTCAGTTTTGTATATTCTTTTGCCAGCGCGTTTATTTGCACTGGTGGCGAACTTTGATGCCCAGTGGATGTAATATGTGTGATAGCTGTGATAGCCTAGCGTAAGTTGCTTGCTTATTTATTTCCTTGTTGTCTTGTTTATTTGTTTGCTTGTAGTCATTGCAGTTCTTTTTCCGCGGTTTGCTAGTGGCTGCAATAACCTATTTTTTAAAACTAGGCCATAATAACCATGGGCTAATATTTACTATAGTGACAATGGGCCTCCTACGGGCCGTAGAAACAGTGGGCCTTCTACGGGCCGTAGAAACAATGGGCCTTCTACGGGCCGTATCATCAATGGGCCTTATACGGGCAGTATGATCGACTGGCCAAACATGGGCCAATAACAGGCCGCATTATGGCCGTAAACGGGCTAGAGTTGGAATCGTCCATTCATGGGCCGACCATAACGGGCCATCGTTAATAGGCCGTATTTGATGACGCTATGAAAACGGCCCAACGTATTAATGGACCACAAACGGGCCGACTGTAACCACGGGTTGAATTTGGCCCACAAGCAGAAAATGACAGTAACGGGCCGTAAGTAAACGAATGCTGGAAATGAGCCCAGGAATAAATGGGCTCTGAGAAGGCCGAAAGATAACATGGGCTGGAAACGGCCCAACGGAATAAAGGGCCGTTAATGGGTATAAAGTGATACACTGTTCATTACGGGCCAGTTTCACCACGGGCCGTTAATGGGTGTAAAGTGATACACTATTCATTACGGGCCAGTTTCACCATGGGCCGTTAATAGGCCAAGAGTTACATAGGGCCTCATATGGGCTGAAAGACGTCATGGGCCATACATGGGCCAGAAGACGGGCTGGAATCATATTGGGTGGCCCAGATGACGCTACTGGGCCTAATTCGGATAGGGCGTAACGGGCCTTGGGTTAGCGGGCTGTAAATGGGCTATATGCGAACAGGCCGTTAACAGGCTTTACATGGGCCGACCCGCCACCTTTCGACCAAGTCAAACGGGCCGGCCTTTTCACAGGAATGGGCCTCTGTTGGGCCGTGCCACGTGTCGACGTATCATAGGAGCCTTCTGTCCAATGAGTGGGTGACATCTGTCCCAATGATGAGCCGACACGTGTTTCCTCCAGCCAATGATGATTTTACACATGGAAAATCCCCATTGGTCGGGGCTGTTAACGGGTTATTGAATGCAAAACCCGACCCGATAGCTTAAGGCATTCCGTTATGGTGGATGCCACGTGTCGGTCACCCTTGACGAAAGCACTTCTGTGACGCGGGATTTATCGTCATGGAAGTGGACACTTCCGTGATGATAATTTTGGTAATGTCATGGAACACTTCTACGACAGCACAGGTATGACTATCTTGATTCTGTCATAAAATCGTCATGGATGTACATGCATGACAGAAAATGCGACCTACTGTGACAAACACGTATCATCACGGAAGTGTATTTTTTGTAGTGCATGTACTAAATGTGGAGAGAGAGCAAAGTTGTATGTAGAATAACCAACAATCTTTGCACAAGCTCCAAGATGAAATAGAGAGCATTCACATTTATTTTCTCATCATCTATTTGATAGCTTAGATACAACATATTGGAGTAGTTGTATGATAGCTTCTTGGTTGATGACATGGACATTTTACCAACAAGACTAACATACAATCTATTGGAGATGCTCTTACATATATATGCGGCGGCTGGACTTCCCGTACAAGAAAAGGACTCAAATCATGTCCAAATCATCAAAAGTTACCCTAATTCGGACTACGTGGGCCGGAACTGCCGGCCGGCCTGGAACTTCCGGGCTAAAATTACATCAAGTAGCCCTTTTGCACCACTCCGGCAGGTCGCATATGGCTTCGGATCGCGATGGTCCCAAACGCAAAGTTGTAGATCTTACAATGGAGAAAAACTCTTCAGTTGACCACTTTTTCATCCGAGGTCATCTTGAGGTTGAAGTTTGGCCCGCAAATATGCAAATAATTTTAAACTCCAGTTTCTGGAGCACGCCACATGCAAACTTTCTGTTTAGCCCGGAACCTCCCTGGAAGTTGCCCAGAACTTTCGGGGCAAACTTTTGCAGCACACTATTTTGGCTCTAACTTCTGCATAAAAACTCTGAGATAGATGTTTTTTATATCAAAATCGATTGTTTCAACGAGGCGAAGACAACCCGTGTAAAAACTTTTCTCATATGAGGCCGTCTGGGAGGCTTAATTGGCCGAACAATATTCTGAATACAAAATCTTAATAATTTGAGCATATTTTCGGCCCTCGAGATGAGATCGGATGATGACGACCCAAACTTCAAAGATGTTCATGTCGATAATACTAAACTTTTTCATGTATAACACTTCTCCATTTGAGGCCATCTTAATCAAGTTCTTGACCGTGCCAAAATTTGATGTCAACACATGCCCCCTGTTTTTGGCAAAACTTGTGTGCCGAAAAATAACTTGCACGAAGTTTGTTCTAAGCATGATGTCAACATGTCATCGGCTATTTTATACGTGCTTAGGATGATAAGTATATATTGGCCATTTAGATTAGCAACAAAAGTGAAGCTAATCGAACATATGATGATTTGGTAATATCACTTCATGATGTAAGAAATTATATTGCATCCATGGATTAAAATACACCAATTGGGGGTAACCAATCATACCTGATGACGAATTCCATGGCATAGGCATCAACGACATAGTTGTAGAATATGGATAATGTGTGGACCGAAGATGTTGAAACCTTCGGGTTGGTCCTTCATAATTTTCACTCTTTTCCTTCTTCACCTTTGCCACACTTCTTGTAATGGAAGCTTGCACATAATTTTTATTTTGAGTACCTCCTTTGGGAAACCATGCCATGTTCCTTTCTTCAAGTTCTTGTGCACTAAGTTTTTGTAATTTCTTCTTTTGCCAATATGATAAGCCGAGTGAGCACCTCGGTTGTGGTTTTGTTTGAAGCAATGGCAATTCTTTTTTTACCTTGTGCACTCTCAACTTCTTCTCTCCAAATTTGGCACTTGATTGACTTGCCTCATTGCCTTTAGTAGCCAATATCGACACTTAAATTGGCTCTTTCTCATTTGAGATCAAATCTGAAGTAGCACTCTTACGACCATCTTTTTTAACACACTAAACTTTCTTGACCACCTCTTTCTTGTTCCTTGAGCTCTGGACCGATTTCTTATGATTGAAATGGCCTTTGACATGTGATTCCTCAAATGTTGACCTTTTTGGAGATGCATAATGTTTGTGAGATGGTCTAAAATAAGATGAAGAATGCGCCCTTGTATCATACCTGTCCCACGATGGATATGGATTTACATGATCATAGGTAGGTATGCATGGCATTGGCATTGGCGACACAAAATATGGATATGAATATACTGCATTAGAATTCTCATTTTGCCAATAGTGGTCCTTGGGTTTGCACCTAGGGGGTGATCTTGATGCTCTTGAATTACTTGGCCGATAAGCACTATTCTCCTCACTTATCTTCTGATATTTTTCCAATAGTTGCGCAAAAGTGACTTCCGGCTTTTTACCTTTGTTCTTACCTCGGCCTTTCCTTTCTTTGGTTGTACTTGCACTGATCATTGGATTTTCTTGTTGCCTGCTACGTCTTGAGCTTGCGTTGGTTTTCCCCGAAGAGGAAGGGATGATGCAGCAGAGTAGCGTAAGTATTTCCCTTAGTTTTTGAGAACCAAGGTATCAATCTAGTAGGAGGCCACGCGCAAGTCCCTCGTACCTACACAACACAAAGAGCTCAACGCAACCAACGCGATTAGGGGTTGTCAATCCCTTCACAGTCACTTACGGAAGTGAGATCCGATAGATAATATTTTTGGTATTTTTGATATAAAGATGCAAAGTGAAAAGTAAAAGGCAAAGTAAAAACAAAACAAGATTAAAGTGATGGAGATTGATATGATGAGAATAGACCCGGGGGCCATAGGTTTCACTAGTGGCTTCTCTCGAGAGCATAAGTTTTCTACGGTGGGTGAACAAATTACTGTTGAGCAATTGACAAAATTGAGCATTGTTATGAGAATATCTAGGCATGATCATGTATATAGGCATCATGTCCGTGACAAGTAGATCGAAACGATTCTGCATCTACTACTATTACTCCACTCATCGACCGTTATCCAGCATGCATCTAGAGTATTAAGTTAAAAACAGAGTAACACTTTAAGCAAGATGACATGATATAGAGAAATAAATTCATGCAATATGAAATGAACCCCATCTTGTTATCCTCGATGGCAACGATACAATACGTGTCTTTCTGCCCCTTCTCTCATTGGGAAAGGACACCGCAAGATCGAACCCAAAGCTAAGCACTTCTCCCATGGCAAGAACTACCAATCTAGTTGGCCAAACCAAACGGATAATTCGAAGAGACTTGCAAAGATAACCAATCATACATAAAAGAATTCAGAGAAGATTCAAATATTGTTCATGGATAGACTTGATCATAAACCCACAATTCATCGGTCTCAACAAACACACCGCAAAAGAAGAAGATTACATCGAATAGATCTCCACAAGAGAGGGGGAGAACATTGTATTGAGATCCAAAAAGAGAGAAGAAGCCATCTAGCTACTAACTATGGACCCGAAGGTCTGAGGTAAACTACTCACACTTCATCGGAGGGGCTATGATGATGTAGAAGCCCTCCGTGATGACGGCCCTCTTCCGGTGGAGCTCTGGAACAGGCCCCAAGATGGGATCTCGTGGATACAGAAAGTTGCGGCGGTGGAATTAGGTTTTTGGCTCCTGTTCTGATCGTTTGGGGGTACGTGGGTATATATAGGAGGAAGGAGTACGTCGGTGGAGCACCGAGGGGCCCACGAGGCAGGGGGCGCGCCCTGTAGGGGGGGGGCACCCCCTACCCTCGTGACCGCCTCCGGTACTTCTTGGAGTAGGGTCCAAGTCGCCTGGGTCATATCCGAGAAGAAAATCACGTTCCAAAAAGTATTTTTCTATTTGGACTCCGTTTGATATTCTGTTTCTTCGAAACACTGAAATAGGCAAAAAACAGCAATTCTGGGTTGGGCCTCCGGTTAATAGGTTAGTCCCAAAAATAATATAAAAGTGGAAAATAAATCCCAATATAGTCCAAAATAGTAGATAATATAGCATGGAGCAATCAAAAATTATAGATACGTTGGAGACGTATCAGGCATCCCCAAGCTCAATTCCTGCTCGTCCTCGAGTAGGTAAATGATAAAAAGAGAATTTTTGATGCGGAGTGCTACTTGGCATAATTTCAATGCAAAATTTCTTAATTGTGGTATGGATATTCAGATTAGAAAGATTCAAGACAAAAGTTCATATTGACATAAAGAATAACAACACTTCAAGCATACTAATAAAGTAATTATGTCTTCTCAAAATAACATGGCCAAAGAAAGTTATCCCTACAAAATCATATAGTCTGGCTATGCTCTATCTTCACCACACAAAGTGTTTAAATCATGCACAACCCCGATGACAAGCCAAGCAATTGTTTCATACTCTAACTTTTTCAAAACTTTTTCAATCTTCACACAATACATGAGCGTGAGCCATGGACATAGCACTATGTGGAATAGAAGGGTGGTTGTGGAGAAGACAAAAAGAGGGGAAGATAGTCTCACATCAACTCGGCGTATCAACGGGCTATGGAGAGGCCCATCAATAGATATCAATGTGAGTGAGTAGGGATTGCCATGCAACGGATGCACTAGAGCTATAAGTATATGAAAGCTCATCAAAATAAACTAAGTGGGTGTGCATCCAACTCGCTTGCTCACGAAGACCTAGGGCAATTTGAGGAAGCCCATCATTGGAATATACAAGCCAAGTTCTACAATGAAAAATTTCCACTAGTATATGAAAGTGACATAACGAGAGACTCTCTATCATGAAGATCATGGTGCTACTTTGAAGCACAAGTGTGGTAAAAGGATAGTAACATTGTCCCTTCTCTCTTTTTCTCTCATTTTTTTTATTTGGGACTTTTCTCTTTTTTTATGGCCTCTTTTTTTTCGTCCGGAGTCTCATCCCGACTTATGGGGGAATCATAGTCTCCATCATCCTTTCCTCACTTGGGACAATGCTCTAGAAAATGATGGTCATCACACTTTTATTTTTCTTACAACTCAACAATTACAACTCGATACTTAGAACAAATATGACTCTATATGAATGCCTCCGGCGGTGTAATGGGATATGCAATGAATCAAGAGTGACATGTATGAAAGAATTATGAATGGTGGCTTTGCCACAAATACGATGTCAACTAAATGATCATGCTAGCAATATGACAATGATGGAGCGTGTCATAATAAACGGAAAGGTGGAAAGTTGCATGGCAATATATCTCGGAATGGCTATGGAAATACCATGATAGGTAGGTATGGTGGCTGTTTTGAGGAAGGTATATGGTGGGTGTATGATACCGGCGAAAGGTGCGTGGTATTAAAGAGGCTAGCAATGGTGGAAGGATGGGAAAAAGTGCATATAATCCATGGACTCAACATTAGTCATAAAGAACTCATATACTTATTGCAAAAATCTAGAAGTTATCAACGAAAAGTATTACGTGCATGCTCCTAGGGGGATAGATTGGTAGGAAAAGACCATCGCTCATCCCCGACCGCCACTCATAAGGAAGACAATCAATAAATAAATTATGCTCCGACTTCATCACATAACGGTTCACCATACGTGCATGCTACAGGAATCACAAACTTTAACACAAGTATTCTTTAAATTCACAACTACTAAACTAGCATAACTCTAACATTATCACCTCCATATCTCAAAACAATTATCATGCTTCAATCTTCTCTTAGTATTCAACACACTCAAAAGAAAATTTCACAAATATTGAATACCAAGCATATTATTATTAAGCAAATTACCATGCCATTAAGAGACTCTCAAAATAATTTAAGTGAAGCATGAGAGATCAATAGTTTCTTTAAAACAAATCCACCACCGTGCTCTAAAAGATCTAAGTGAAGCACATAGAGCAAAATTACAACGCTCAAAAAAATATAAGTGAAGCACATAGAGCAAAACCACTTAGCTCAAAAAGATATAAGTGAAGCACATAGAGTATTCTATCAAATTTTAATTCATGTATGGCTCTCTTAAAAGGTGTGTACAGAAAGGATGATTGTGGCATACTAAAACACAAAGACACAAATAATACAAGACGCTCCAAGCAAAACACATATCATGTTGGTGAATAAAAATATAGCTCCAAGTAAATTACCGATGGAAGTGGACGAAAGAGGGGATGCCTTCCGGGGCATCCCCAAGCTTTGACTTTTTGGTGTCCTTGAATTATCTTGGGGGTGCCATGGGCATCCCCAAGCTTAGGATCTTGCCACTCCTTGTTCCATAATCCATCAAAAGAACTCACCCAAAACTTGAAAACTTCACAACACAAAACTCAATAGAAATCTCGTGAGCTCCGTTAGAGAAAGAAAACATAAAACCACTTCAAGGTACTGTAATGAACTCATTCTTTATTTATTTTGGTGTTAAACATACTGTATTCCAACTTCTCTATGGATTATAAACTATTTTACTAACCGTAGATTCATCAAAATAAGCAAACAACACACGAAAAACAGAATCTATCAAAAACAGAACAGTCTGTAGTAATCTGTAACTAACGCAAACTTCTGGAACTCCAAAAAATCTACCAAAATTAGACGACCTAGATAATTTGTTTATTGATCAGCAGCAATTGGAATCAGTATTTTATCACGTTCTGATGATTTTTAGTAATTCGGGCACTGAACGCAAAGTTTCTGGAAATTACAGCAAGATCAAATAACTATCATCCAAGAAGATCCAATAGGTCTAGCTTGGCACAAACACTAATTAAAACACAAAACCACATCCAAACAGAGGGTAGATGTGTTATTTATTCTCTAACAGAAGAAAAACACAAAAAACAAAAAATAAAATTGGGTTGCCTCCCAACAAACGCTATCGTTTAACGCCCCTAGCTAGGCATTAAAGCGAGGATAGATCTAGGTATTGCCATCTTTGGAAGGCAATCCATAAGTGGCTCTCATGATGGTTTCATATGGAAATTTTATTTCTTTCTTGGAAAGTGTTCCATGCCATTTTTTAATGGAAATTGGAATCTAATATTCCCTTCCTTCATATCAATAATCGCACCAACCGTTCTAAGGAAAGGTCTACCAAGAATAATAGGGCAAGAAGGATTGCAATCTATATCAAGAACAATGAAATCTACGGGCACATAATTCCTATTTGCAACAATAAGAACATCATTAATTCTTCCCATAGGTTCCTTAATACTGGAATCCGCAAGATGCAAGTTTAGAGAGCAATCATCAAGATCGCGGAAATCTAGCAAATCACACAAAGTTTTGGGGATAGTGGAGACACTAGCACCCAAATCACACAAAGCATAAAACTCATGATCTTTAATTTTAATTTTGATAGTTGGTTCCCACTCATCATAGAGTTTTCTAGGGATATAGATTTTCAACTCAAGTTTTTCTTCATAAGATTGCATCAAGGCATCAACAATATGTTCAGTGAAGGCTTTCTTTTGATTATAAGCATGCGGAGAATTTAGCACGGATTGCAACAAAGAAATACAATCAATCAAAGAGCAACTTTCATAATTAAATTCCTTGAAATCCAATATAGTGGGTTTAGCAACATCTAAATTTTTATTTCTTTCAATCCCACTTTCGTCAATTTCATCATAAAGATCTAAATACTCCGAATTTTTGGAACGCCTTCTAGGTAAAGGAAGATCATATTCAGTTTCATCAAGATTCATATTGCAACACAAAGATTTGATAGGGGACACATCAATAACTTTTAGATCTTCATCTTGATTTTCATAAGAATTAGAAGAACACGCTTTAATAAAGGCATCTTTGGAGGCACGCATCCTAGCGGTTCTTTATTTACACTCATCAATTAAAATTCTCATGGCTTTTAGAGACTCATTAATATCATGCTTAGGTGGAATAGATCTAAGTTTCAAAGCATCAACATCAAGAGCAATTCTATCAACGTTCCTAGCCAAATCATCAATCTTAAGCAATTTTTCTTCAATCATAGCATTAAAATTCTTTTGCGAAGAAATAAATTCTTTAATATTAGATTCAAAATCAAAGGGCATATTATTATAATTTCCATAAGAGTTGTTGTAGGAATTCCCATAATTATTAGAAGGATTACTAGGATATGGCCTAGGATTAAAATTCCCTCTATAAGCGTTGTTACCAAAATTATTCCTACCAACAAAATTCACATCCATAGATTCATTGTTATTCTCAATCAAGGTAGACAAAGGCATATCATTAGGATCGGAAGAAACACTCTTAGTAGCAAATAATTTCATAAGTTCATCCATCTTTCCACTCAAAACATTGATTTCTTCTATCGCATGCATTTTTTTATTAGAATATCTTTCAGTATGCCATTGAGAATAATTAACCATAATATTATCTAGGAGTTTAGTAGCATCTCCTAAAGTGATTTCCATAAAAGTGCCTCCCGCGGCCGAATCTAAAAGATTTCTAGAAGCAAAATTCAATCCGGCATAAATTTTTTGTATAATCATCCATAAATTTAAACCATGAGTAGGGCAATTACGTATCATTAATTTCATTCTCTCCCAAGCTTGTGCAAAATGTTCATGATCAAGTTGCTTAAAATTCATAATATCGTTTCTAAGAGAGATGATCTTAGCGGGAGGAAAATACTTAGAGATAAAAGCATCTTTGCACTTGTTCCAAGAATCAATACTATTTTTAGGCAAAGACGAAAACCAAGCTTTAGCACGATCTCTAAGCGAAAAAGGAAATAGCTTCAATTTAACGACATCATTATCAACATCTTTTTTCTTTTGCATATCACATAAATCAACGAAGCTATTCAGATGAGTAGCGGCATCTTCACTAGGAAGGCTGGCGAATTGATCTTTCATAACAAGATTCAACAAAGCAGTATTGATTTCACAAGATTCATTATTGGCAAGAGGAGCAATCGGAGTGCTAAGAAAATCATTATTGTTGGTATTGGTGAAGTCACACAATTTGGTAGTATCTTGAGCCATCGCTGTCGTGGTTCTAACTCTGACAGTGAGGTAGGGGGTATGTATTGAGAGGCTAGATCTCAGCTATGGAGAAGTTGTAAATACACCAGGATGAACGAGTTCAGGCCCTTCGCGGAGGAAGTAATAGCCCTACGTCTCGGTGCCCGGAGGCGGTCGACTGGATTATGTGTGTATGAATTATAGGGGTGCCAACCCCTGCTACTGAGGAGGGGGTGGCTTATATAGAGTTCGCCAGACCCCTCCGGTCCTCAGTAATGCAGGGTTAAAATACATTAAGACTGGGCGTTACTGGTAACGTCCCTAATAAAGTGCTATGATGACCATAAAGACTACTTAATGGCTGACCGTTTGCTTGCGGAGTGACTTTAGATCTCCTGTCAGTCGAGTGGTTGGCTTCGTAGTCGAGTGGTAGCTTCCTGGTCGAGTGTCTTGAATCCGTCGAGTGGGATACCTTCAAGTCGATTGAAAGGTGACTTCTTCCAGGGATGTCCTTGGGTAGGGCTCTTTAGGACAGGTCCATGCCCCTACCCTAGGTACATAGCTTCATCATTAGCCCCCGAATGGATCGAGGTTCGAGTGGGGAAGGAGTTGGGGGTCCTTCCGACTGGTTCTTAACGTTATACAAATGTCTTGTACTGGATCAATCGTCACGGATGACGTTGTCAACTTCTTTCGGTCACCTTGATCCATTCTTGGTCTCTCGTCGAGTGAATTTCCTTACTTGTGGAATACCGAGTGCCGGCACGAGTGGGCTCTTTAGTTTGATGAGTTGTTCTGCAGCCCACGGATTTTGCGGGATTTGAATTTCGGGAAGCGAGCGGGACGGGGGCGGCCGAAGTAATCGGATGGGATAGGATGGAAGCTCCTCGATCTCCGCGCCACCTTTTTCGCCACGTACCGCGCGCGCGCCTGTTGTGGGATTTGGCGGGATCGCCTGGGCCTACCGGTCAGCCACTCGGAAGCGGCTCCTTATAAGTTGCCGGCTCGGGGCTCCCCAACAGTGTGCTCTCGCCTTTCCTTCTCCCCCCGCAAGGTCCTCTGCCACCTGCGCTCTCACCCTAGCGCGATAGGTCCGTTCGAGCCTCACCGGCGACGATGGTGAAGGACAAGACGTCGGCTTTGGAGCGCGCGAAGAAGGCGGCGGTGCAGGGGAAGGGGAAGAAGTCCGCTCGGGGCGGATCTTCCTCGAGGACTACTCTGCCCAGGGATTGGATCCAGGGCGACTGGATGCCCTCGGTGATTCGGCGGGAAGATCTTGACGACATGGTCGAGGGGGGAGTCATTCCCCATGAAGCTGCGCGTCTCCCGGGGAGAGAAGTCGAACCCCAACCTCGTGACGGTGAGTGCGTCCTCCTCGCCACCCATATCGATCGCGGATTTTCTCTACCTCCTCATCCTTTTTTCCGGAGCTTTTTGAACTTCTTCGGAGCGCAGCTCCACCATTTCACTCCCAATTCCATCGTGTATCTTGCGGCTTTCGTTTCCTTGTGCGAAAGTTTCTTGGGTTGCCGCCCTCATTGGGGACTCTTTAAACACAGCTTCACTTGTCGTTCCCAATCGGTAAAGAAAGCCAAGTCGAGTGACGAACGGATGCAAGTGATCCAGCTATGCGGGGGCCTGGCGATCCAGATGAGGGGTAAAAGTTCTTTTCCGTCTATCACTTTTCCCGAGTCGGTCCGTGGTTGGCAGTCGACCTGGTTTTATTGCCAAGACCAGGTGACCCCAGGGCAGTCGACTGGTCTTCCCCCTTTCTCTCTGGACCGAGCTCAAAAGCCTGCCTCTCTGAAAGTGCTGCCGGAGGAAAAGGCGCAAGTCAAGGTGCTGGTTGGTCGAGTGGTTCAGCTTGTCCGAGAGGGCGTGACCGGCATGGACTTGCTGGAGGTCTTCCTTCGGAGGCGCATCCAACCGCTTCAAGCTCGTGACCACCCTATGTGGTTGTACTCGGGTCTCGACGACACCACTCGGGTTCACCCAGAGGAGGTCACCGATGAGATGCTGGAAGGGTGGCTGTCGAGCATCACAGGGAACAAAGACAACCCCCGAGGAGCCAGGAGGGTTCCCCCGCTTGACAGTACATACGACGTGGACCAGGTCTGACCTTGTGTTCCCAACTGAGATCTTGCTTTCTTCATTTTCTCTCTTTGAATCGGTCGACTGACTTTCGACTTGCCTGCTATTCTCCAGGCAACTACAGAGATGTACTCGACACCCAACGGAGCACAGGGGCAGGCCGAGGAAGGCGAGGCGAGCGGAGGCGAAAGCAGAGACGAACAGGGGGAGTGGGAGTCTGACGGCGAAGGAGAGGGAGACGACGATGTCGACTCCAGCGAAGAGGAGGAGGAGGAGGAAGCTGAACCTCCCCGCTCGGAAAGGCGATCCAAGCTTACACGCGACCCTGCGCAGGAACGTGGTAAGGCGACTGCTCCTGTTGGGCAGTCGTCGAAGCGCCCTCGGACCTCTTCTCCAGCGCCGACTGAAAAAGCTCCCAAGCACCCCCGCGCGGCGCCGTCCAAGCCACCCAAGGCTCTGCCCAAGATGAGGATGACTGTCCCCACCATTTCTGGGTAATGATAGAACTTGTTCTCCTTTGTCGACCGTGGACGGATCCTTGGTCGATCCACTGAGCCAACTGACAGTCTTTCAAAATTTGCAGTGCTGCTACTTTTGAGATCTCCGCCAAGGACGATGATCAAGAGATGGAAGATGCTGTTACTTCCAACCCTGGTATGATTACTAATGTTCTGCCTTGAATCGACTGACGGTTTCTTATAACTCTGGTCGATTGAATTTTTCTCGTAGCTCCTCCTCATGTTATTAACCTTCCTGACGACGAAGACGAAGCGCCGCTGAGAGTGAGGTGGAACAGGAAAGCGTCGGCTGGCGAGACTCCACAATCCACTCCGGCGCCTGAGGCCGTAGCTCGAGACGGTGGCGATACCACCCGGGCTTCTGTGACTTTCGCCAATCCTCTGACGAGTGTGCGGCCCTCGACGTCGACCGTAAATCCGCCTTCGCTCTTCGCCACACACCACGTCCCTGAGGACCAAGTGGGTGCAGCTAAGGAAGCTATACGCCAGGCAGGCATCATGATGGAGCAGGTCAAGGTGGTTCGAGAAGCCAGCCAAGCGGCTTATGACATGAGTTCAGCTCTTCAGAGTAACGTCCAGGTCAGTCGATTCACTGCTTGTTCTGTTAGGGTATGTTGTCTGAAGAATCTCTTTTCCGAAGATCTTTTAAATCTGTACACCCACTGGGTGTTTCTGTTAAGTTTTTTTGGTCGAGTGGGGGCACGCTGAGTGCACCCACTGGGTGTAGTCCCCGAGACTACGGTGGACTGCTGGCAGTCGACTGTAGTCTTTATATTGTGTTGCTGTAGTTTTACTCCTTCACTCGGTCTGGCCAGGCCATGTCGAATGAAACTGTATCCGGTCGACTGCGGGCAGTCGATTTTTTTTTTCAAAACCAGTGGGGGCACGCTGAGTGCACCCACTGGGTGTAGTCCCCGAGACTACTGTTGAATGTTTTTGATTCAGCTGTAGTCTTAGAAACGTCATCATTGTCTCTTGGTTACTCGGAAGCAACTTATCTTGGATCTCTGTCGACTGACTTTTGTAGAAATCCTGTGAACTTGTGGCTCTCTACACTGAGTTGGAGAACAAACAGATCCAACTCGACCTTGACTTGAAGCTCGCTCAACAGAACCTGCAGAAGGCGCGAGACGAAGCAAAAGGTATGGCTGGCGAGGTTTCTCATTCTTGACGAGTGACTTCCCTTTCTTGCCCATTCTTGATGTTGAGTTCACTCGACGTTCTGTAGATAAACTGGAGGAAGCTCTGAAGAAGAAGGATCAAGATCTTGCCGAAGCACAGAAGGAGGCCTCGAGCAAAACGAAGCTTGCAGAAGAGAAACTGGCTTCGGTCGGAACTCTTGAACAGGAGAACTCCAGACTAAAACTGCTCTCGAGATAGCTAATCGAGAGGTCAGCCGACTAAAGAACGACAAGATGGTTCTGCACGACCAGGCGGGTGAGCTGGCGGGGAAGGTAAACGATCTGGAGGCTTATCTCGGTGGACTCACCAAGAAGCTGTTCATCATGCTCGAAGGTAATTATTCCGACCCGGCTGTCTTGCAGTTACCAAGCCCGCGTAAGGCCACTGTCTTATTCTTGAATCGTGTTTGCAGAATTCTGCCAGAGCTTCAAAGAGGAAACCAGTCGAGTGGAGCCAGGCTTGGATCCCGCCAATTCTCTCGTGAAGGATGAGGCTACTATGAACGTGCTCCGACTGGAGTCTCGTGTTACCAGCGTTGTTGACTATCTTGCTCGGCTGAAGGTTGCGATGTCGCGGATCGACACATCACTCTGGCCTGGAACGACGCTTCAGAACGGCCTCGAGTCCCTGATGGTTCGACTGGATGAAGTCCCGGGTCGAGTGGCGGAATGGAAGAAATCTTCTGCTAGATGTGGTGCTGATGTCGCTCTGTCTCTGGTCCGCGTCCATTGCAAGTAGGCGCGAGAAGAAAATCTGGCCGCCATCCAAGTCACCAATACCAGGAAGCACAGCTTTCAAGACTTCATGGAGACTTTCATTGCTGCTGCTACTCGTATTGCAGACGGGATCGACTTGGACGAGTTCGTCACCCCTTCCAGTCCTCCGCTTGAGGAATGAAAAACTTTTATGCTTCACTTTAAATTTGCCTCGGAATGCCGAGTGGATTCTGTAACCGTTAAACTCTGTCGAGCCGAGGGCTCGAGTACTTTGATCTGAGGTCTTGGACCTTTGGGTTTTATCCGAACTTGATTTATCATTGAATATCTTCGGGAATTATCTGCCGAGTGGAACTTGGCCTTCACTCGAAATAACTTCGTATTTGTGGTGCAGCTCTGAAGGAAAAGGTAACAGTCGATTCACATCTTGCCGTCCTTGTGGATTGGGACGTGTTCCGAACTTAGGCGAGCACTGGGCTGCAGCTAAGCCCCCGAGTGGGAGGTTTGCTCTCCACTCGGTAGGATTTTCAAACACTTAGGCGAGCACTGGGCTGCAGCTAAGCCTCCGAGTGGAAGTCTGGCTCACCACTCGGTAGGATTCTCAAATACTTAGGCGAGTACTTGGACTGCAGCTAAGCCCCCAAGTGGGAGGTTTGCTCTCCAATCGGTAGGATTTTTATATACTTAGGCGAGCACTGGGCTGCAGCTAAGCCCCCGAGTGGGAGTCTGGCTCACCACTCGGTAGGATTTTCAAACACTTAGGCAAGCACTGGGCTGCAGCTAAGCCTCCGAGTGGGAATCTGGCTCACCACTCGGTAGGATTTTCAAACACTTAGGCGAGCACTGGGCTACAGCTAAGCCTCCGAGTGGGAGTCTGGCTCACCACTCGGTAGGATTTTCAAATACTTAGGCGAGTACTTGGACTGTAGCTAAGCCCCCGAGTGGGAGGTTTGCTCTCCACTCGGTAGGATTTTTATATACTTAGGCGAGCACTGGGCTGCAGCTAAGCCTCCGAGTGGGAATCTGGCTCACCACTCGGTAGGGTTTTCATATACTTAGGCGAGTACTTGGACTGCAGCTAAGCCCCCGAGTGGGAGGTTTGCTCTCCACTCGGTAGGATTTTCAAACACTTAGGCGAGCACTGGGCTGCAGCTAAGCCTCCGAGTGGGAGTCTGGCTCACCACTCGGTAGGATTTTCAAATACTTAGGCGAGTACTTGGACTGCAGCTAAGCCCCCGAGTGGGAGGTTTGCTCTCCACTCGGTAGGATTTTTATATACTTAGGCGAGCACTGGGCTGCAGCTAAGCCCCTGAGTGGGAGTCTGGCTCACCACTCGGTAGGATTTTCAAACACTTAGGCGAGCACTGGGCTGCAGCTAAGCCCCTGAGTGGGAGTCTGGCTCACCACTCGGTAGGATTTTTTTGCAAACTTAGGCGAAACGGATTCGTAGCTAAGCTACCCACTGGGGGATTTCGTACGCAAACAAAAGTGACAGCAATTACAGGAAGAATTGGGACACTCTTGTCTTTGATAAAAATAAACTACAGAAGTTTTTCTTATTACACCTCATCCGAGTGAGAATTCAAGTGTAAAATGGGCGGAGTAGTTCCGCATTCCAAGCTCGTGGCTCGTCGATCCGGCGATCAACGTTGTAGAGATGATATGCTCCATTGTGGAGGACTCTGGTGACGATGAAGGGGCCTTCCCAAGTAGGAGCAAGTTTGTGTGGTTTCTGTTGATCCACTCGGAGGACCAAATCTCCTTCTTGGAAGGCTCGGCTCTTCACATTTCTGGCATGGAATCGACGCAAGTCTTGCTGATAGATGGTCGATCTGATCATAGCCATTTCCCTCTCCTCCTCTAGGAGGTCGACTGCGTCTTGCCGGGCTTGCTCTGCTTCGTCTTCGTTATAAAGCTCGACTCTGGGGGCGTTGTGAAGTAGATCACTCGGCAGGACGGCTTCAGCTCCGTAAACCAAAAAGAATGGCGTTCTTCCAGTCGACCGGTTCGGGGTGGTCCTCAGTCCCCACAAAACTGACGGAAGCTCGTCGACCCAAGCGCCTGCTGCGTGCTTGAGATCACGCATCAGTCGAGGCTTCAGTCCTTTGAGAATCAGACCATTTGCTCTTTCAGCTTGTCCATTCGACTGGGGATGCGCGACCGACGCGTAGTCGACTCGTGTGCCTTGAGAGGCGCAAAAAGCTCTGAACTGGTCTGAATCGAAGTTTGACCCATTGTTAGTGATGATGCTATGCAGGACCCCATATTTGAATATCAACTCTTTGATGAAACTGATAGCAGTGCTAGCATCAAGATTTTTGATAGGCTTGGCTTCAATCCATTTGGTGAACTTGTCGACTGCCACAAGCACATGTGTGAATCCGCTCCTGCCTGTTCTCAGTGGACCAACCATGTCCAGTCCCCAAACAGCGAAGGGCCAGACGAGTGGAATGGTCCTCAGAGCTAATGCTGGCTTGTGCGACATGTTGGAGTAGAACTGGCAGCCTTCACACTTGTCGACTATCTCTTTCGCCATTTCGTTTGCCCTGGGCCAGTAAAAACCCGCTCGGTATGCTTTGGCCGCGATGGTCCGAGAGGACGCATGGTGACCACAGGTCCCCGAGTGGATATCATCAAGGATTATCTGACCTTCTTCTGGCGTTATGCACTTCTGACCGATTCCAGTTGCGCTTTCTCTATACAACTGTCCTTTTATGACTGTGAAAGCTTTAGATCGATGGACGATCTGTCGAGCCTCTTCTTCGTCCTCTGGAAGTTCTTTCCTCAAGATATACGCGATGTATGGTATCGTCCAGTCGGGAGTGATTGCCAAGACCTCCATGACTAGGTCGACCACAACAGGAATTTTGACTTTACTCGGATCTGTGGCACTTTTCGGTTGCGGGGCTTCTTCTGTAAAAGGATCCTCCTGGACTGACGGCGAGCGGATGTGCTCCAAAAACACATTGCTGGGAATGTCTTCTCTCTTGGAGCCTATCTTTGCCAGATCATCAGCTGCTTGATTTTTCAGTCGGGGGATGTGATGAAGCTCTAACCCCTTGAATTTCTTTTCTAGCTTTCTTACTGCGTTGCAGTAGCCAGTCATAGCTGGGCTTCTGACGTCCCACTCCTTCATCACCTGATTAACCACCAAATCTGAGTCGCCATAGACCATGAGGTGCCGGCCGAGTGAAATGGCCATGCGCAGCCCATACAAGAGTGCTTCATATTCTGCTTCATTATTGGAGGAATCGAAGTGAATCTGGAGAACATATCTGAGCTTATCTCCTCGGGGGGAGACCAATACTACCCCAGCACCGGAACCATTCAGCATCTTAGATCCATCGAAGAACATGGTCCAGTGCTCCGAGTGAACTTGAGTTGGAAGCTGCTGTTCAATCCACTCGGCGTCGAAATCTGCAATTGCTTGGGACTTGATAGCCTTCTTTGCTTCAAACTTGATATCTAGGGGAAGGAGTTCAATCGCCCACTTCGCCACTCGACCAGTTGCATCTCTGTTGTGCAAAATCTCTGACAGTGGAGCATCGCTGACGACTGTAATGGAATGGTCAGAGAAGTAGTGTGCAACCTTCTTCATGGTCATGTAAATCCCATATACAAGCTTCTGGTAATGGGGATATCTTTGCTTCGAAGGAGTCAAAACTTCAGACACATAATATACTGGGCCCTGAACTCTGAAGGCCTTTCCTTCTTCTTCCCGCTCGACCGTAAGTACTGTACTGACAACTTGTCCCGTGGCCGCAATGTAAAGCAGCAGAGGCTCTTTACTGATTGGGGCAGCAAGCACCGGCTGGGTGGAGAGCAGAGCTTTGAGCTCTGCAAACGCTGCATCAGCTTCTGGAGTCCACTCGAACTTGTCAGACTTCTTCATCAGTCGGTAAAGAGGCAACGCCTTTTCACCAAGACGAGAAATGAATCGACTTAGAGCGGCCAAGCAACCTGTAAGCTTCTGGACATCGTGCACACGCACAGGGTGCTTCATCCGGAATATGGTGCCAACTTTCTCAGGATTGGCGTCGATTCCTTGTTCGGAAACGAGAAAACCGAGTAACTTTCCCCCTGGAACTCCGAATGTGCACTTTGATGGATTGAGCTTGATATCATATCCCCTGAGGTTAGCAAAGGTTTCGGCAAGGTCAGTCAGCAGGTCGGAACCTTTCCGTGACTTAACCACAATATCATCCATGTATGCTTCTACGTTTTGACTGATCTGAGTGAGCAAACACTTTTGAATCATCCTCATGAACGTGGCTCCAGCATTCTTGAGGCCGAAGGGCATGGTGACATAACAGAAGCACCCGAATGGGGTGATGAAAGCCGTTTTGATCTCATCGTGTCCATACAGACGGATCTGATGGTACCCTGAATAAGCATCTAGAAAAGACAAACGCTCACACCCCGTGGTCGAGTCGACTACCTGGTCGATGCGGGGGAGAGGTAAATGATCTTTCGGGCAGGCCCGATTGATATGTTTAAAGTCAATGCACATGCGTAGTGACTTGTCCTTCTTGGGGACCATGACAACATTGGCGAGCCACTCGGAGTGGTAAATCTCTCGGATGAACTCCGCTGCTAAGAGCCGAGCCACCTCCTCGCCAATAGCTTTCCTCTTCTGGATGGCGGACCATCGAAGATGTTCTTTCACAAGCTTGAAATTCGGGTTGACTCGTAGATGGTGCTCAGCCAGCCCCCTGGGAACTCCAGGCATGTCAGAAGGCTTCCATGCGAAGATGTCCCAGTTCTCACGGAGGAACTGGATGAGCGCTTCTTCCTATTTGGAGTCGAGCGTCGTTGAGATGTGAGTCGGAGCAGCATTGGGGTCGGTCGGGTGAATGTGAACTGGCTTAGTTTCACCGGACGACTGAAAAGCTGATTCTGAAGCTGGCTTCTTGGCTCGCAGCAATTCACTCGGATCAGCAGTCTTCTGGTACTCTTGCAGCTCGACTACTGACATCTGAGCATCAGCGATCTTTGATCCTTTCTGAAAACACTCCTCTGCTTTCTTCCGATTGCCTGTAACGGTGATCACACCTCTGGGGCCGGGCATCTTCAACTTGAGATACACATAGCACGGTCGAGCCATGAAGCGTGCATAAGCTGGCCGGCCCAGAATAGCATGATAAGCACTTTGGAAGTCCACAACCTCAAATGTCAAGTTTTCCTTGCGGTAATTCTTTGAATCACCGAAAACCACATCAAGAGCAATCTGGCCGAGTGACTCGGCTTTCTTTCCAGGAATGACTCCATGGAAACTCATGTTGCTGGCACTGAGCCTGGACATCGGAATGCCCATCCCTTTCAACGTTTCTGCATACAGTATGTTCAGGCCGCTGCCACCATCCATCAGGACTTTGGTCAGTCGAGTGCCTTCGACAACTGGATCGACCACCAGAGCTTGCCTCCCAGGGGTGGCAATGTGCGCAGGGTGATCGGACTGGTCGAACGTGATGGCAGTCTGAGACCACTTCAGGTAGCTGGGTGTTGCCGGGGCAACCATATTCACTTCACGGTTAATGACTTTCAGTCGACTTTTGCTTTCGACATCAGCAAAAATCATCAAGGTGGAATTGACTTGGGGGTATCCATCGTCACTATCTTCTTTGTCCTCAACTCTGTCTGACTCTTTTTCCTTGTCTTTGGACTGCTTGCCCTGAAACTGCTGGATCAGGAGCCGGCACTGTCGAGTGGTATGCTTTGGGTAAATAAGATTACCCTCTTCATCTTTCTTGGTGTGGATGTGACATGGCAGATCCAAAACATCATTTCCATCTTGATCCTTGACTTTCTTGGGGTTCCAGGGCCCCTTGGGTTTTCCCTTGAATTTTCCCTGGGTTACGGCCAGGGCCTCCCCAGGAACGGCTGGCTCGGCCTTCCGCTTCTGCTTCCGACTGGAATTGCCTCCGGTTTCCTGGGCGACTGCTTTCTGCTTGCCACTCCGGAGTCGATCTTCATCTTCTCCGTTAGCGTATTTGGTGGCAATTTCCATCATCCGATTCAGAGACATTTCTCCGGTCCGATCGAACTTCAGGTTCAACTCTCTGTTCTTGACGCCTTCTTTAAAGGCACAAACTGCTTGGTGATCTGGTACATTCTCAACTGTGTGATGCAAAGTGATCCACCTCTGGATGTAATCCCTCAGAGTTTCACTCGGTTTCTGCACGCAAGACTGCAGTCTGTAAGGCCTGCCGGTCGCTTGCATGTTCCTTCAAAGGTCGTGACAAACACTCGAGAGAGATCCTCCCAAGTGTAGACGCTGCTGGGTGCTAACTGATTCAGCCACGCTCTGGCTGAGCCCTCTAACAGGAGAGGCAAATGCTTCATAGCCACCTCATCATTGCCGCCACCAATCTGGACAGCCACTCGGTAGTCTTCGAGCCAAGTGTCAGGCTTAGACTCGCTGGTGAACTTGCTGACTCCAGTCGCCAACTGGAAGTTGGGAGGAATCACTGCGGCCCTGATGGCTCGACTGAAACACTCTGGCCCCGAAACACGTACTCTACTGCTGGCAGGCGCATCTCTGTCGCGGCCTTCTCGGTGAGCTCTGTTCCTGTCAACCAGACCCTGAACGAGGATGGATCTCGCATCAAAGCCTGGGTCCCTGGGGTCGACTGGAACTCTTCGCCCAACACTATGAGGGTGTCTATCATCCTGCTGTCGAGGCGCATATGACCCACTCCTCGGGGGAGGGGTTGGCACTCGACGTCGATCGAACCGGTGATCATACTGCTCATTTCTTCTGTACTGATCGTGCCGGTCTCCGTGTCCCTCACGCCTCGGGGACGATCTTGGGCTGTGAGCCGACTGGACTGTATCTGTTGCAACGGATCGACTGTGGATCCTATTCCGCGACTGAGAAACAGCGGAATTCTGGTTTCCCGCTGCCCGGAGCAACGCTCTGATTTACAACAAGCCCCTGCCAGCCTCCGACTGGGAGGGCTGAATCGATTCTGCTATACGGGCCGCGGCTGCCAAATTCTGAACTGGGGTTCGATATACCTGCGTAGGCGGGAAGAGCTGACGTCGACTGGACTCGGGAGCTCGCTGACGCGCTTGCTCATTGAGTATTCACTAGAGATTCTCCACTCGAGTGCGCTCGGCCAAGTTAGCCAAGCGCGCGTCCTCCAAGGCCCGGGCCTCAGGGGTTTCTCCGACGATAGGAGTGCGGAGTGCATCCATGTTCCGGCGGCGAAGCTCCTCTCGCTGCAATGACCTGAGAGGTTCGGGGAGATACTCATCGTGAGGATGCGACGGGTCGCCTGCACCCGCGCCTCCCTCGGTGCGAGGGAAACCGGGAGGACTATGTGTTCCATCGACTGCCAGAACCTCAGCCGCCGGGTCGCTGCTGTCGCACTCGGATGCGGTCTCCGCGGAACCAGTCGAACAGGCCGTAGAGGGATTCGTCGGGCTCGATTGCCGCGACTTGTGGGGCTGCCGACTGGCGGGCCACGGCATGTCTCACCCACCTCTGAAGTCTCGACCGGCCGGAGCGCTTGCGCCGGTGGGAGACAGGGCGGGAAGATGACACGGGAGCCGACCGATACTGGGTCGACGGCTGCCGCAGGAGGACGCCACGAACACATGCGCGGAAGTGCGTTGCACCGCGGACGGGGAGGGCGTCGATGTCGAGTGGAGCCTCCTGAAGCCAAGCGGAGTTGACGGCGATGAACGTGAGTGCGCCGAGACGGATCTCACGGCCCTCCACCAAATCTCCACACGAAAACATGATCAAAGGGATCGGAAAAATCGCAACTTCTCCATCTAGGCGCTAAGACTCCCGCCCCACGGTGGGCGCCAACTGTCGTGGTTCTAACTCTGACAGTGAGGTAGGGGGTATGTATTGAGAGGCTAGATCTCAGCTATGGAGAAGTTGTAAATACACCAGGATGAACGAGTTCAGGCCCTTCGCGGAGGAAGTAATAGCCCTACGTCTCGGTGCCCGGAGGCGGTCGACTGGATTATGTGTGTATGAATTATAGGGGTGCCAACCCCTGCTACTGAGGTGGGGGTGGCTTATATAGAGTTCGCCAGACCCCTCCGGTCCTCAGTAATGCAGGATTAAAATACATTAAGACTGGGTGTTACTGGTAACGTCCCTAATAAAGTGCTATGATGACCATAAAGACTACTTAATGGCTGACCGTTTGCTTGCGGAGTGACTTTAGATCTCCTGTCAGTCGAGTGGTTGGCTTCGTAGTCGAGTGGTAGCTTCCTGGTCGAGTGTCTTGAATCCGTCGAGTGGGATACCTTCAAGTCGATTGAAAGGTGACTTCTTCCAGGGATGTCCTTGGGTAGGGCTCTTTAGGACAGGTCCATGCCCCTACCCTAGGTACATAGCTTCATCAATTGCGACAAACAAGCAATCCAACACACAAGCAAACAAAAGCAAATGGGCAAAAAGAGGCAAATAGAGAGGGAGGATAGGGAGAGAGAGGGCGAATAAAACGGCAAGGGTGAATTGGGGGGAGAGGAAAATGAGAGGCAAATGGCAAATAATGTAATGCGGGAGATAGGGATTGTGATGGGCACTTGGTATGTTGACTTTTTGCGTAGACTCCCCGGCAACGGCGCCAGAAATGGCTTGTTGTCGGGAGTCAAATCTTGAATTGCGCGAACCTCCCCGGCAACGGTGCCAGAAATCCTTCTTGCTATGTCTTGAGCTTGCGTTGGTTTTCCCCTGAGAGGAAGGGATGATGCAGCAGAGTAGCGTAAGTATTTCCCTCAGTTTTTGAGAACCAATGTATCAATCCAGTAGGAGGCCACGCGCAAGTCCCTTGTACCTACACAACACAAAGAGCTCAACGCAACCAACACGATTAGGGGTTGTCAATCCCTTCACGGTCACTTACGGAAGTGAGATCCGATAGATAATATTTTTGGTATTTTTGATATAAAGATGCAAAGTGAAAAGTAAAAGGCAAAGTAAAAACAAAACAAGATTAAAGTGATGGAGATTGATATGATGAGAATAGACCCGGGGGCCATAGGTTTCACTAGTGGCTTCTCTCGAGAGCATAAGTTTTCTACAGTGGGTGAACAAATTACTATTGAGCAATTGACAGAATTGAGCATAGTTATGAGAATATCTAGGCATGATCATGTATATAGGCATCACGTCCGTGACAAGTAGATCGAAACGATTCTGCATCTACTACTATTACTCCACTCATCGACCGTTATCCAGCATGCATCTAGAGTATTAAGTTAAAAACAGAGTAACGCTTTAAGCAAGATGACATGATGTAGAGAGATAAATTCATGCAATATGAAATAAACCCCATCTTGTTATCCTCGATGGCAACGATACAATACGTGTCTTGCTGCCCCTTCTGTCACTGGGAAAGAACACCGCAAGATCGAACCCAAAGCTAAGCACTTCTCCCATGGCAGGAACTACCAATCTAGTTGGCCAAACCAAACGGATAATTCGAAGAGACTTGCAAAGATAACCAATCATACATAAAAGAATTCAAAGAAGATTCAAATATTGTTCATAGATAGACTTGATCATAAACCCACAATTCATCGGTCTCAACAAACACACCGCAAAAGAAGAAGATTACATCGAATAGATCTCCACAAGAGAGGGGGAGAACATTGTATTGAGATCCAAAAAGAGAGAAGAAGCCATCTAGCTACTAACTATGGACCCGAAGGTCTGAGGTAAACTACTCACACTTCATCGGAGGGGCTATGATGATGTAGAAGCCCTCCGTGATGACGGCCCTCTTCCGGCGGAGCTCCGGAACAGGCCCCAAGATGGGATCTCGTGGATACAGAAAGTTGCGGCGGTGGAATTAGGTTTTTGGCTCATGTTCTGATCGTTTGGGGGTACGTGGGTATATATAGGAGGAAGAAGTACGTCGGTGGAGCACCGAGGGGACCACGAGGCAGGGGGCGCGCCCTGTAGGGGGGGCGCCCCCTACCCTCGTGACTGCCTCTGGTACTTCTTGGAGTAGGGTTCAAGTCTCCTGGGTCTTATCCGAGAAGAAAATCACGTTCCAAAAAGGATTTTTCTGTTTGGACTCCGTTTGATATTCTGTTTCTTCGAAACACTGAAATAGGCAAAAAAACAGCAATTCTAGGCTAGGCCTCCGGTTAATAGATTAGTCCCAAAAATAATATAAAAATTGAAAATAAAGCCCAATATAGTCCAAAACAGTAGATAATATAGCATGGAGCAATCAAAAATTATAGATACGTTGGAGACGTATCATTGCCCCCCAGTACTTGGCGTATTTTGCGCAACCTTGATGGAATTCCCACCATCAAGAATATTTTCATTGTGCTCTTGAACTACTTATTTATTTGAAAACTTGATCCCATCATCCACATTTTTTACCTTCTAATGTTTAAATGGATCGGCTTGAAGCAGGTGATGCAAAAATCATTTTCCATCAGGACCAATTGGAATAAACCGGTCATCTCTTGGTGTCTCAACAAATTTCAATCATCCTTTATGAATGGACGATTTAACTATTTGATGAAACATACTGCAATCCTCAAAATTATGTTTGAACGAATGATGCAGCCTAAATACATTCCTGCTTGAATTGATGGCTTGACATGGTGATGAAGAATTCTTATGTAATTATTTTTCAGTAACAAATCAAATATTTGATCACACATGCTTGAATTGAAGGTAAACTTTTTATTCTCTAGCCGATCTTGCTGTGAGAACGGCTTTGGAGTTAAGCAAACAAATGGTTCAGATTTTGCATTACCTCATTCGGCTATGCATTGTGTTTTGCACTCTATCTCCGATGTCTTTGAAAAGGAAATTATACTATCATCGGTTTTCTCAACAAAGTATAACCTTGGCTTTAAATTTCTGAAATCAAAGTAGTTAGAACATACATGTCTCCATTGAGACCATGCGTAAGCCAAGTATGAAGCAAGCAAAGCTACCCAATTAGATATGAACTTTAAATAAAGCAATGGGAAAAACTTTGGCTGCAATAAAAAATCACTATCTGTCTTTAGAAATGGCACAATAGGTTGACCGATATGTTCTATAACAATTTTATTGCTAACGAGTAAATTACCCTTCTTCATTGGTCTTTCAAAATTACTTATGAGAATTTTTCTTATAGAAGCATCAACAATAAAGTTGCAACCAAATTGGATGATAGGTAAATCATTTGCTAGACATACCTTTTCAAACACGTTGGAAAAGCATGATGGTTGCGTTACTTGAACGATATGTTGTTCGTCTTTCGAATACCTCCCTAACACCTTGTCGTCCTCTTTTTCTAGGACAGATTCGGCATACGTAATATTTGATTTGGTCTTTTCAATAACCAAATTAACTTTGTTATCTGAATCACCACTTTTTTTGATAATTCTATCCACACCGAGTGCTTTCTCTTTTTGACATAATCTAGCTTGTATTGCAGCAGAATTAATAGGATTTCCCTCTTTTATTAATTCATGTAGAACAACATTGCATTCGTCCCAAAAAGATGTAAGATTTTTCTTAATGACCCAATGTAGCGACCCGACCCGAATGGGTCAAGTCTCTGTGCTTAAGTGTCATCCCTGGATCGGTATGCTGACACACACAGTACTCGAGGATTTATAACAGAGGTAAATCACATGTAAAAGTAACGTAAATACTATTACCTCAAATCCAAAATAGCGGAAGTAAAAAGGTTGTGGATTCCCATCAACACCAACGGCAAAGTTGAGTGTAGAAATCGTAACCCTAATGTATCACTTACTCGTCGTAAGATAATCCTGCAACATGAGACGTTGCAGCCACAGAGGGTCAGTACATTGAATGTACTGGCAGATTCACACCATAGAGAATGATGAATAAAGGCTATCACTACATGCATATTTGGCTGGTGGAAAAGTTCTATGGTTATAAGGTTTTTGCGAAAAGCCAATTTTTCCCTACTGTAAAGGAATACCTTTTAATTAACTATCATGGTGGTTGTTGAACATTGAGAATGGTTGACAGCATTCTCAATCCCAATTAAGCATCATCATTAAAACCCAACAATATTCATTTAAAGTAACGTGATGAGATCACAGGATAATCCAAGAACTAGATACTCAAGATGTCCGTAACCGGGGACACGGCTAACCATGATTAGTTTATTACACTCTGCAGAGGTTTGCACACTTTTCCCCACAAGACTCGATCGCCTCCGTTGGATTTCTCGCACTACATGGTGTTTGAGAAACGGATGACCGAGACACAGTCTTTTAGAACTGCTAGCACCTTACGATGGATAGACCGGTACACCTACTTTCCCCTACATCTGCTAGTCTACCCTGTAAGAGTTCGCACGACTTAATCAACTATGCCAGAGCCCATAATGGCTTGTGGCTGCACACGGAAGTTTCTAGTATGAATAATCTCATGATCCCTTTGAGCCTGGGTGGCGGTCCAAAAGAAAACAGGCAAGTCCTGGATTACCCAGGTGCCTAGACAGGCAATCCTAGAATAACCAGGTGCCTCAATCCACCCATATGTGTGTTTAAGTTGCCACCTTAAGTAAACCATTAATTAACAATCTCACATCTGTCATGGATACTCTCAAAACCCAATCCACGTCTACGAGCATAGCATGGCCATGTAAGCATAACGTAAAAGTAACTCCCAAGGTTTAAATGCAGGGCAATAGGTTCCTACCTCATCAACTACTTCCCAATACCTCCAATTTAATTAGATCCTAATCATGCAATGTTTGAGGTTTGATCTAATGCAACAAAAACTGGGTATGAAAGAGGTATGATCAAGGTGTGAACTTGCCTGCAATGTTGATGAAGATGATTCGCACTCATAACTCTTGATAGTTCTACTCGTCACACTCCGGTCAATCTATCGTAAGCAAGCAATAGTAATCACACATGAGCAATCACTCAAAAGATCAGAAGGAACAAAGAAGACGATTCGGAAAACATCAAAACCAAGCAAATAACTCTTGCAACGTAAAACAATTTCTAACAATACCAAAATTATGTGAATTTGGCCTTATCAGAAAATTTAGGTCAAGAGCTTCGATTTGCAAAAAGAATCAACTTAAACGGAGTTACGAAACTCAAGTTATGATCAAACGAAGTTTGAATTCAAAACTGGTCTAATTCAAATTTTAAAACTTTCAAAACATGTTTGAGTTGGATTAATGGATAGAGGGGTTCATAACAAAGAAGTGGGCGTTTGTTTCGTTGGATTTGGACTAACGAGTAAAAAGTTATAGTCATTTGAAAATCAGGGACTAATCTGTAAATAAAATCTTCACGGATGGGTCCCTGGCCGAAATTTAAAAATAAAAAGAAAAAGAGAAACGCTACCGAACGAACTTTCGCTGCCGAACGCCAACTAATGTATCTGTTCACTAGAACTACCTAAACAGAAAGCATTCGTTAAATAAACTAACAAAATAATAAACCGCTCTAACCTAAAAACCAAAAAAAACCGTAGGAAACCGAGGGGTTTTGTACCGGTTCTCGCGGAGTCAACCGTGGCAAGAAAACCAACGGCGGTGGCGTTCTCCGGCGAGATCGGACGGCGGTGGCGGCTCGGGTCCGGCCGGGGCGGCGGCTCCGGTCGTCCAGGAGGGCAGCGAAGGGGTTGGGGTAGGGCGGCGCGGCGAGGCGAGGCGGATGGCGGCGTCGGCGGTGGTCCGCGGGGCAGGACGGAGCGGGGGGGCGGCGGTGGATCTCGCCGGCGGCGGCGGGATGCGGCGCAAGGGCAGCGGTGCGGGGGAAAAGAGGGAGAGACGGGCGGTGGGCGTGGCTTTAAAGGAGGGGGGCTGCGTGAGGCTTGGAGAAGGGGCAGAGGAGGAGGCCAGACAGCGCACGGCGGCCATGGCGGTGCGGCGGCATGTCCGAGCGGGACTCCCGCTCGGGAAGGAGAGGAGCGGCGCGCTGGGCTGGGCTTGGCCTGTTGGGCCGGCCCAGTTCGGCGGAGGGGAGCTCTTTATTTTTTTTATTTTTTTAATAAACCCTTTTTTTCAGAGAACTTAAAATAATAAAAACAAAATAACTAAAAATATTATATAGGCATATAATATATCAAAATTTTCATAAAAAGATTTTCTACGACATGAACATTTTTATAACTTCAAATAAAATCCACACAAATTCAGATAAATCAAAAAGTGCTACTGGTCTAATAAAAACTCAATAAAAATCATTTTAAAAATACCAAAATGATTTCAAATTAATTCTTCTCCAATTTTTTTATTGTAGGGAATCATGTTACCCTAATTTCCATATATTTTATTTTTGGAGAAAAATAATTTGAATAAAACTCAAATATCTCCAAATTGAAAATAAATCCAAATGAACTTTGAATTTAATTCTTTGAACTCCCAACTCATATTTCATATAATTTGAAGAAGTTATTTTATCTTCGCTCGTGAAAATCATTGAGTTGCATAAAGTTGCAGAATTGGAAATATTTTCCAAATGAAATTCAAATCTTTTCAAACACCCCATTTCATTTAAATAAATGGAAGAAGTCATGTCATCTTCTCTCCAGGGTTTTGTGATGAAAAGAATTTGAATTCACGGAGATCAAAAAGCAAATATGAAAGTTTGGGAAAGTCCTTTTATTCCCTCTCTTTTAACTTTCAAAAAGTTTCGAATTCACTCACTTTCAGACAATCAATCAAACAATCAACCAAATCTATCTAATTATTATAACATTCCAAAATTTAGAATTTTGGAATGTTACACCCAATCTGGATAGAATTGCCCCCGACACTTTTAGACTCTTTCGGTAACGAGATGTCACCGAAATTCTGTAATTGTGCAAGGAAAACATTGTATGCTACTATACTAGGTGAAGACACATGTGATCCTATAGAATTTTCATTTATTCGGCTATTAGCGTGAAGGCGCGAAGCGGAATTATGAATACCTATAGTTGCATATGGTGCCAAAAAAATAGTAGCATGAGGTGTAGCATATGATGATTGAGGGTAATTGGCCGGATAACTAGTAGTAGCATGGCCAATTCCCCTATCCACCGGCATGTTTGGATTAACATATTGCAAGTTAGTTGTTGATGAATAAAAAGGTGTAACACTTTGTTGCATACTACTGGAAATTTCTATGTGAGGTGTTTCAACTTGATTAACCAAACTCATCACGTTGTTCATCAGCATATAGATTTGTGGGGTTGCCGATGCATGGGAGTTGGGATACATATGTTGCATGTTGCTAAAACCATATGAAGTTGAAGCATGAAGATTATTCTGAATCGGCTGTTGCACATGATTAGAAGCATGGCTGATAAAACTAGGGCTAGCTGATACATTGTGCTCATTAAACGATCTAGCAACAACATATGCAATATTTGCATCTACATAAGTGACTTGCGTATTCATATTACCTTTGCAAATTGCAAACCCTAGATGACGATCTCTTCGTAGCAAGAACAGGCTGGAGAGAGACCGTTCAAAGCTTCGATCCCCAGCGGAGTCGCCAAAAAGTATATTCGCATACGAACACGTCACCGTGTACCCGAGACGCTAGGGGTGTTGCACCGCAGCTCACGTCGAAGGAGACCCAGCCGGAAGCATGGTACGCAAGCAATCCGGTGGGCGGTTTTTGTAGATCCGAACTCCACACGCCCGGGAGGGACTCCGTCAGGGCGCGTGGCGGCTATGGGCTGCCCTAGGTCGACCTGGTCGCCCCTAGGGCCTCGAGGTTTGCCATCCTGCAACTACAAGAACGAACGAAGAACGAGGAAGAAGAAAACAAGGGAGAAGATAAAAGTAAAGGCAAGACATGATAGATTGATTTGTCGATTGTGTGTTGTTTAATCGGCCGTCACCCCTCACATATATATGAGGCGGCTTACAATAAAAGGACTCAAATCACGTCCAAATCATCAAAAGTTACCCTAACTTGGACTACGAGGGCCGGAACTTCCGGTTGGCCTGGAACTTTCGGGCTAAAATTACATCAAGTAGCCCTCTTGCACCGCTCCTGCAGGTCGCATATGGCTTCGGATCGCGATGGTCCCAAAAGCAGAGTTGTAGATCTCGCAATGGAGAAAAACTCTCAGTTGACCACGTATTCATCCGAGATCATCTTGAGGTTGAATTTTGCCTCGCAAATATGCAAATAATGTTAAAACTCCAGTTTCCGAAGCGCACCGCGTGCGAACTTTCTGTTTAGTCCGGAACCTCCCCGAAAGTTGCCCGGAACTTCCAGGGTAGACTTTTGCACCACACTGTTTTGGCTCTAACTTTTGCATACACACTTTGATTTATATGTTGTTTATATCAAAATCGATCGTTTCGACGAGGCGAAGACAATCCATGTAGAAACTTTTCTCATATGAGGCCTTCTTGAAGGCTTAATTGGCCGAACAATAGTCTGAATACAAAATCTTAATACTGTGAGCATAGTTTCGGCCCTCAAGATGAGATCGGATGGCGATGACCCAAACTTCAAAGATGTTCATGTCGACAATACTTAACTTTTTCATTTACATCACTTCTCCATTTGAGGCCATCTTAATTAAATTCTTGACCGTGCCAAAATCTGGTGTCAACACTATGAAAATCTTTGAATCGAAGAGACCCTTAGATTGACTTGTACCCATTAGCAAAAATGATTTTTAGTTTGAAACCACATCCCATAATGTACACGTACAATAAAAATCTGGTTTTTGTATTGAAAAGCTTCGAAGTGTGGTGTTGACCTTATCCCGGTAGTTCCTATTTTGAGAGTAGTCTGGGCATTTAAAAGTTAAGGCTAATAATCATACGCCATCAATTTTCACTGTTCTTTGACAAAATAATTTGAAAACTAGATGATGACCCATGCGTTGCCATGAAGATTTCTTGCAATATTTGTTTGATGAAATCTAAAATGGAGATGATACATTGAATTTGTTGAGAGAAATATAATTAGTGTGATTGATGAGGTGATATGTGTGGAGAGTTGAGATGTCTGCAAGTTGAGAGGGAATATAAATAGCATTTACCATGCATGTTAAGAAAAATGATTAGTAAGATGAAGATGTGACAAGTGTGGTGAGATGGCATGTGCGCATGTTGAGAGAATTGAGATAGTGGGGGGGGGGGGGTCAACTATTTAGGTGTATAGGATTACGCTCTCGGTTCCCAATTACTAAGTTTTTGCTTCGCCATAATCTTTTAAGCTTAATAAAATTTATAGAAAATATATCAACATTTACAACATCAAATTTGTTTCATATCATAAAATATATTTTTATAATAGCTTTTTGTGTGTTGTGGATTTTAGCATGTTTTTAGACTTGGTCAAACCCGAAGAAGTTTGACTTAAGACAAACCCGGAGCTTCAAGTACCTACTTTGTTTCATAATATAGTGTGCATTGTTTTTCTCAAAATTCAAGCTCCATAAATGTAACGATCTGACCCGGTAAGACCGGAGTCTCTATGTTCCCTGTGCTAGTCCCTGGATCAATAGCTAGCACACACCGTACATGATGTAATATTAAAAATAAACCACATGTCATAAATATTATCATAGACCCAGAATTTAATATAATAAATACCTATGTAGCTCGTCTAGCTCATAAATTAAATACAACAAGAAGACAATAAAAAGCTTCATGGTGTCCATCAACGCATGTAGTTAAGTTGAGTATAGACATCGTAACACTACATCACATAACTTACTCATTGTAGAAAATCCTGCAACATGATAAGTTGCAGCCACAAGGGTCAATACATTGAATATATTGGCAAGTACACATGAATTACACCAGGCCTACTTGTACATGCAAGGTATAACAAAAAGAATGTCATGTGGTTGTTTTGCCAAAAGCTACTTTATCCTTGTAACTACCTGGTAGACAAATTTTAATTGTCATGCTACATTTAAGTACATGTCTAACACTCTGTAGATGTCTGTAAACTTTACTATACACGGGAGCTACTATACACTAAGTATGTTCGGTCTTATGAGACTAGGCAACAATTCATAGTGTGCCATCTTGTAAGTTCTTTCCAAAACAATCATATTGTGCTAGGTGTGCCATCCTGTAGGTGCTTGTCAACACAACCCCTATGCTAGATGGTACACCACCATGTAGGTTCTTGCCAACCCTATCGTGTTAGACGGTATGCCATCCTGTAGCTGCCTGCCAATGACAACCCACAGTGTTGGATGGTACTCAACCTAATCCAATCAAAAGCCAGAAGTGAGCCATCTTGTACGTGCTTTCCCCTGGACAACCCTACTGTTCTAAATGCCACTTGTGCTTGATATCACTTTTTGCTCAAACATAATTTTCATATTAAAGTTCTACTCAAATCCTAATATGGTCCTCACATAAGCTCAATGAACAAAACAATCCACCCCGTCTACATAGCATAGCAACATACAAACTACCACAACATAATATAGTAATATTCCTACACATGCATACTACTCCCTCCATTCCCTTATATAAGGCCAACATGACAAATACATTTTACATCTATGCAAGGCCATCAACAATAATCGAGCCAAAAATTAATGATGTTTCCTCGTACTAGCAACTTGTTTAATAGTTGCATGCATGTAGTCATAATGGCACTCTACTAGTTCCTTCCCTTTCCTTCATTGCGTGAAAGCGCGCATTAATGATCCCGGTTAACGAAAAAAAAGTTGGCTTGCAAAGCAGTCATTAAATTTTACACTGGCACCTGTAATCTAAGTTTGTGGCCTTGCATAAGGGAATGGAGGGAGTATCATAACGTCATATAAAACTACATGCATAGAAAAAATGGTAAAGGATGATCAAGGTGTAACTTTCCTGGTAAGTTTGTTGAATGATCGTCGCACTCACGATCCTGATAATTCTACGAAAAATGAATGCAAATAAACAGCCATGCCATATAGAAGAATCAAAAGAACAAGAAAAGAATTATGGCAAGGTTAAGCAACATCAACGTAACTAGGCTTAGTATATAATATATGCCTTTATGGTGCTATAAGGTGATAGGTGAAGGAATCAACTCTAGAGAGTTTATATATACACAAAGTATTTTACAAGTGTATACTTGAGATAATATGGAAAGGGATGAAAGTATTGCAAGATAGCACATATTCTGGTAAAATGGATAGAGTTTGGCAAGAGATTCGATATGCAAAAGGAATCACTTGTAAGGAATACTACAACACAAGTTATCATATGGAGTTTGAATTGAATTTAAATTCAGCAGGTCGAAATAGTATTTGAATTTGAGTATCCATGACGTCAAAAGCAAGTATGTGGTACATGATTTCATATGTAAAAAATAAATATTTATTCGGAGCTATGGTTTGCAAATTGTGATCAAAATTAGGTCTGGATTCAAATTTGAAAATGTTTCAAGGTGGAATAATGGATCTACAGGATGCTCATGTTCATAATGAACATTTAGGAAAAAGAATCACCTAATTTCATATCACAAGCTATAGCTAAAACAGACTTGGATGGGTTTTCATTAAAAACCCTACCATGACAATGCTTTTGGACACACTGAAAATCCTGCCATGATAGCATTTTGAGCTGCTGAGGGTGTGGCATGTGCCAACACATGATTCATTTAAGTGGATGAATATGTGATGTTTGATCAAGATCACGGCTCAAATAACGTACTCCGTCACGTTCTAATCTTAATCATCAGAAGGAAATTGGACAGACGGATATTCTCACCAGAGAAAAGAGGTTGGGCGGAAGCCAGACTTGGTAGAGAAGACATGCGCCATCTAGGGAACTGATGATGCCAATGTGTAGGAGATCTTGAAGGATTGAGGATGTGCGTGTACGCTGCATCGTGGAAAGTCGGTCTCAAAAATAATCTTGTGAGGCTCTTCTTTTTCCTGCTTGCGTCAATGGGGCTCGAACGAGGGTGTGGCCACATGGGTAAACTCTGGCAATGGTGGGGCGTGTGCTCTGGTGGTTCCTGCACCAAGGAGATGGGTAATATGATGGGAATCATTGCATGGAAAACAAAAAAAATCCTATGAGAGAACGAAGTCACCCAAGATCTAATCTCCTAAGTGCTAGCAATGAGTGGGGAAAGTCTACATACCCTTGTAGATCGAGAGCGGGAACGTTCTAACGAACATGGTTGATGTAGTCGTACTTTCTTGGCGATCCAATCAAATCAAGCACCGCACGAACGGCACCTCCGAGATATGTACATGTACGGCTCAGTGACGTCTCCTTCTCCTTGATCCAGCAAGTGAGAGGGAGATGTAGATGGGATCTAGGCTAGCAGCACGATGGCGTGGTGGTGGAGTTATGGTGGAACTCATGCAGGGATTCGCCAAGCAGCTGCGGAGGAGGAGGGAAGAGTGGTTGGGGCGAGGCACCTAGGGGTTTGGGATGGCTGTTGTCCCCTGTGCCTCCCCCTTTATATAGGCGTGAGGAGGGCTGGGAGGCTTGCACCCCAAGCCCTAGGACCGGCGGCCAAAGGGGGACTTGGCCACCAAGTCTCCCCCTTTCCTTGTATTGGGTTAGGGTTTTCTCCTATTGTGCATGGGCCAAGGTGGGCTGTGCGCTTGGCCTATGTAGGGCTGGTGCGCCGCCCTTGGGTCCATGTGGACCCTCAGACGTAGGTGGGCCCCACTCTGGGACCCCTGGAACATTTTAGAATCCTCTGATACAAATACCAGAAAAAACTTCTTCCGGAACCCTGAAAACCACTTTTCTTATATAAAACTTCATCTCTAAACTATTTTGAAGCTCCTCATGGTGTCCCAGATCCCATCTAATACTCCGAACTATCTTCGGTCTCACCATTATGAATATCCCATTACTACCCTCGCGTTAGCGAACGTTAAGTGTGTGACCCTACGTGTTCGAGAACATGTGGACATGATCGAGACAATTCTCCGATCAATAATCAATAGCGGGACCTGGATGCCCATAGTGACTCCCACATATTCAATGAACATCTATATCGCTTTGAACCACGATGTTAAGGATTCAGATAATCCCGTATACAATTCCTTTTGTCTCGCGATAATGTGAATTGCAACACAAGAAAGTTCCCTTTGAACCTGAACCTTTACTGAAAATACATACAATATTTGTACAAACTTTATTTTGGGCTTTATAAATATTCCATAAAATAAGTTTAGGGTTCTAAATAATTCCAAAAATGCTTTTGAACAACATCCAAACAAATATTCAAATAATTTTTGAAGCACTTCCCAACTCTTTTTATATTGTCAGAGTCATATTACCTTCTCTCTTTTGATTTTCTTATTCAGTTCACATTGTTTCAAATATTAAATCGAAATAAGGTCCAAAATGAATATTTGTTAATGTGATTTTATTCCCTCTATTTTGAACATTCCTTTTAACTATAAAGTTTCAAATCCTAGGTAAAATTAGCAAAACTCAAGCCACACAAGAAAGTTTTAATTAATCCAATGTAAATAATTAACATTCCAAAAATTTAAAATTTTGGGGGTGTTACTTCTATTTATTGTAAAACTGACTACTAATAAACATACTCATTAAGTCGCATCACCTAAAGAGAACAATTGTTGGACTATATCGAGGATCAATCAAATAAGTTAGATCTCACCATTTGGAGCCTAAGAAAAAGCATGTTCTTTGGTTAAAAGACACATCCTTTGGCAAGAAGATAACTTCTTCATGGAAAGACACATCCCTCGATGAAAAGATGTCTTTTGTAAAAAAGACAAGTCACATGGTGAAAATATCTCTCTTCGCGGAAAGACACGTGCGGTAATGAAATGATGTTTCTTCCTAAAAAAATATTAGAAAATAATGAAAAGAAATGCGGGAATTGTGAGATTCAAAATATATATTAATTTATAACTTCCCAAAAGATGCGACCAGTCAATTTGCCTTATTTGTCCTGGAAAACTAATTTATCAAAATTTAACATTTCAATTAAACAATTTGCCTTTTTTAACGGAGTCAGATTGATATAGAGTTTGCTGGGAGTAATTTAAACCAATTTTTGCTACGAGTTAAACCAATACAAAAATACAAAAATTATATATATGCATTTCAAATAAAACTCATTGTTTTTTAATAAAACTCGTAGCAAAGTGCGGGCTTCATACACTTTTTTCGTGATGAACCTATTTTTGCGAGGTAAAAGAAATTTTTATTCGATGTTTACCGAGTTATAATCGAGAGGCACAAGTTCCTTAATACATGGGGAACTAATTAAGCCACGCCGCAAAACAATAATACATGACTGGCCAGCACCACTGATGGTATTTTCTAGATATTGACATTTTTTTTCTAAAAAAGTAATCAAAGATTACAAAACATGACTTTGAATCTAATAGACACTATATTTTGAAGCGAAAGGAGTAATTTAGGGAATACTCTTTTAGCAATGGCATTGTTGTCCTTTTTTTTTTTGCCCGGAGCGCGGTGGTGTTTTCAATGTGGGTGAATTACATAGTCGAGAACTAGCCCAGATGAATGAATACCCCCGAACGCGGCCCACGACGCGGGTGGAATTCGCCCACTGGCCGCGTTCAGAAGTCGGCGGAGGTCATTCGCCCGCGACCTTCCGGCGAGCCCTAGCGACGACGACGGCGTGGGCGCAGTCTCATCCCTGGCACGCGCCAACGTGGAAGGCGGGAGGAGTGGCCGACGGGCGGCGGCGCCTTAGCTTCCGACCACCACCGCCGCCGCCGCCGTGGGAGGTGAGCACCCCCTACCTCTTCTGATCTCTTTTCAGTTGTTCAGTTCTATATATACGGTCGATTCAGATTGATTCTTTTTTAACGGAGTCAGATTGATATAGAGTTTGCTGGGAGTAATTTTTACCCAAATAATTTCTCTTTCACTTTGGAAACGTAGTTGGAGGAAAACCTATTAGCAAGCATTAATCGGATACCAAGATGCTGGGCTCCAGATTCATCGAGTTCGAACTGGAATATTCAAAAACCTGGAACCTTTCAGTCGGCGACGTCGTCCGCTCCGATGAGATCTTTGCCGGAGGGCACGTCTGGAAGATATACTGTTACCCACATGGCACCAAGAAGGCCAACACAGGCAGATACGTCTCCCTGTACCTACGGCTCGTCAGCAAAGCCAAATGTGTCAAGGCCATCTTTGAGGCTTCCCTGCTACGCAGAGGCGGCCCTGGGCGTGCAAAAAGATGTACCAAGGTGTACCCACCTAATGGCATGAGCTCTAGGAGCAGGGGATGGCATGAGTTTGTAAGCCGAAGCGATCTGGAGTCTGGTTCCGTCCGGAAAGGATGCGTTACATTTTTATGTGGGATCACGGTTCTGTGTGACAGCTCCATTGCTGTGCCAGCCTCAGACATAGAGAGCCATCTTGGCGGTCTGCTGGATCGTTCCGAGGGGACGGATGTTTCATTCTGCGTGAAAGGCGAGACGTTTCACGCGCATCGGGCAATTCTCGCCGCGCGGTCACCGGTCTTCAAGGCGGAGCTCTTTGGCCCCATGGCCGAGGCTACAATGGCGTGTGTCACGCTGCATGAAATTGAACCCGTGGTGTTTAAAACCCTGCTTCGATTCGTGTACACTGATTCCCTGCCTGTAGACAGAGAGCTTGGGGACTCTGTCACTGATATGGTAAAGCATCTGCTTGCTGCATCGGATCGGTATGCATTGGACCGGTTGAAGCTCGCATGTGCTCAGAAGTTGTGGGAAGGTGTGTCGGCTGATACGGTTGCGGATGCTTTAGCTTGCGCTGAGATATACAATTGCCAAGAGTTGAAGAGCAGGTGCATTGACTTTGTTATGGCAAAAGATAATTTCAAGAAGACTGTGTTGACTGAAAGTTTCATTAGTTTGTTGCATAAATTCCCCTCTATTCGTGCTGAGCTGAGAGCGAAGGTTGGGAGTTGAGACATAGGTTAGTGGGATGCATCTCCACTTATATTTCAGCCGTCAAGGATTGCTTTAGTACGGTTTTATGATATTTTGGACTTAGTTTGGGGACTACTATATCATATGGGTGGTTGATTTCAAACTGTTCCTTTTGCAGCACTGGATTACACGAAAAAAATTGTTGCCAAGTGATACTGGCAAGTAAGGGGACATGGAGGAAACCGTGGTACTATTCAGATACAGAGCTATGGATGTGCGCTGTCCTGGAGCTTTGTAGGCTACTTTCGGTTCCGCACCATTTTGTCCTGGATGCGCACACTGTCCTGAAGCTTGTTTTTGGATGTCCATATGGTCCCTTATAAACCATCTCAAACTACTATAAGTTTGGTTTTGCAATGAAAAAGGTGCTGGGCGCCCGTGCTAATTCTTCAGTTAAAATGAGAGAATTGCCATGCCTTATTTTCATCAGTTATCAATTTTAACATTCCACATGATTTTCTAACAATCGTTTCACTCTTTTAACTTAGTTTAGGGATAGCTATATGATAATTATCGAAAACCATATATAGCTACCACTCCATCTCCACGATAAGAGTTTCACATAGCCAACACTAGCACGTCTTTTGCTGGGCACACGTAGTCCCCTCCTTCCTTCCTTACTTCATTCCCCTGGTATTTCATCCTTCCGGCATTCAAGACCCTTTCCTCTCATGTTGTCCTCACGCTGCCCACAGCTCCATCTTCTCATGTTTGTGCCATGCCAATAGCTATTCACCTTACGTTTGCCATTGCCATGGCCAGCTAGTGAGCAACCTCCTTTCCTTTCCCCTTGTTCTCCAGTGTCGCAGATGAAGCACGTGCCCTCCAGGGGCCGCCACGTTGGTGAAGTCTATGCCAGATTGGGAAGGTGGTGGTTGTTCTAAGATTTTGGAGACATTCTTATGGTTTTTACGGAATGTGTTTTGTTTATAGTTGAAAACTCCTAGTCGATATGTTGGAAGATGTGATTCATTCACTTTGAAGCTATTTTTTGGTGAAAGTTCCTGAACTTTAGTTGGGAGACCAAATTAGAAATTTGGATATCTCGTTAAGAAATTAATGTTTTTTGTAGGAAGCTTGTAGTTCTCTAGTTGCAAGATTGAAGTTTTTGGAGTTGGAAGTTCATGAATTTTTAATTGGAAGTGTGTAGTCTTAGGGCCTATCTGAAAACCTCCAGGCACCACAAATCCTTCAATATGCACTCTAATTCTCGATTCTGCACTCTGCCAAGGCCTCAGATACCCCAGATCGTTAGCGTTGGATATGGTGCCACATCTATCTTCTCTTGCGGCCCCGTAGTTGAGGGAAGTAGCAAATGAGTGGATACGGGTCTTGACTTCGGGGTCCGGGAGATGGATGTCGACTTTCATACCGGTGACGTCGGCCTACCCGATCCAAATCAAAGACAGAAGGGTTTGTCGCAATGACGTTGTTAGTGGAGGAGGTCAAATTGCAAGTGGTTACACTGCAGGGCGAACATATAAACAAGCCTCTCACAACTCTAAACTTGGACCCCTAGATGGGCAGTGAGCACGTGGAGGAGTTTATGAGAGCATCTCCAATTGATTTGGTAAATTTGGTGACTGTAGGAAAATTTAGTGTCACCTAGTGGGTTTTGATGATTAATGACAAACAATTAAGGGACTAACATGTTTACCGAGTGTATGAAGATGATATGGTCCCTAATGATTTTGTTTAATCAAAGGATTTAGAACTTTAAAATTGTTTAGGAAACACTAAAGTCTTGGGTTTTCCTAGTGAAGAAACAGTAGATGTTAGGTAGAAATGTTTATCCTTTTCTTCATTGATTCAAGCCAAACTGTACTATTAAGAGGGGTTCAGATTGTGAAGTAAGATTGAGATTCTTTACTTCGCTCAAACATAAACCATTGTTATACACATGGTGAAGACTTGGAAATCTACTTTCACGTGAACCTACTAGCTTCACTGACTAAGTTGAATACATTCAAAGAATCAACGTGGTTGAGGACTCAATGTCTAGTTCTTAAGTGTCACTAGAATTAGTTTCTTCACTAAGGCGTTAGGGAACTGAGTCCTTGAAGTTGCCCTAGGTTCTTCGAAGAACTAGCGCGTGTTGCCATTTGGAAAATTACCATTGCATTCTTTCGCGAGTGGCACGTTGGTGGGAGCGCCAAGCTATAAGTAGCCACTGCACCCGCTAGATGCGGGTGGTTGCTCGAGCACATTTCCTGTTGGGAAACATTGCATGGAAAACAAAAAAAATTCTACGCACATGCAAGATCTATCCATGGAGATGCATAGCAACGAGAGGGGAGAGTGTGTCTATGTACCATCGTAGACCGTAAGCGGAAGCGTTTAGTAACGTGGCGGTTGATGTAGTTGATCTTCTTCGCGATCCAACCGATCAAGTACCGAACGTACGACACCTCCGCGTTCAGCACACGTTCAACTCGGTGACGTACTCGCCTTCTTGATCCAGCAAGACAGCGAAGTAGTGGATGCGTTCCGGCAGCACAACGACATGGTGATGGTGGTGGTGATGCTATCTCCGCAGGGCTTCACCTAAGCACTACGAAAATATGACCGATGGATGAAACTGTGGATGGGGGCGCCGCACACGGCTAAGAGATTGTCGTGTCTTGTGTGGCACCCCTCCCACACACACACACACACACACATATATATATATATATATATATATATATATATATATATATATAGGTGGGGGAGAGGGGAGACAGCCAAGCGCACCACCAAGGTGGCCGGCCAGCCCTAGGGCTCCTGCCCTGGCCTGCGCCTCCTGCCATAATTCCCCTAAGGGGAAGGAAAGAGGAAGAGAGGGAAGGAAGGAGGAGGCCTACTCCCCTCTTTCCTTCTCTCCCCTAGGGCCGGCTGCCATAAAGGGGTGCACCAGCCCCTTGTGGGCTGGTGTGCTCCCTTCTCTTGGCCCATATGGCCCATAAACCTCCCGGGGCTTACCGGAACCCCTTCCGGTGACCCGATGAATACCCGGTACGCCTCGAAACTCATCTGGTGTCCGAATATCATCGTCCTATATATATCAATCTTTACCTCCAGAGCTCCTCGTCATGTCCGTGATCTCATCCGGGACTCCGAACAACATTCAGTCACCAAATCATATAACTCATATAACATTATATTGTCAACGACCGTTAAGCGTGCGGACCCTATGGGTTCGAGAACTATGTATACATGACCGAGACACCTCTCCAGTCAATAACCAATAGCGAGACCTGGATGCCCATATTGGCTCCTACATATCTACGAAGATCTTTATCGGTTGAACCTTGTGACAACACACGTAATTCCCTTTGTCCATCGGTATGTTACTTGCCCGAGATTCGATCGTCGGTATCTTCATACCTAGTTCATTCTCGTTACCGGCAAGTCTCTTTACTCGTTCCGCAATACATCATGTTGCAACTAACTCATTAGTCACTTTGCTTGCTAGGCTCCTTATGATGTGTATCACCGAGAGGGCCTAGAGATACCTCTCCGATACTCGGAGTGGCAAATCCTAATCTCGATCTATGTCAACTCAACAAACACCTTCAGAGATACATGTAGAGCATCTTTATGATCACCCAGTTACATTGTGACATTTGATAGCACGCAAGGTATTCCTCCGGTATCCGGGAGTTGCATAATCTCATAGTCGAAGGAATATGTATGTGACATTAAGAAAGCAATAGCAATAAACTGAACGATCAATATGCTAAGCTAACGGATGGGCCTTGTCCATCACATCATTCTCCTAATGATGCGATCCTGTTATCAAATGACAACTCATTTCTATGGTTAGGAAACCTTAACCATCTTTGATCAATGAGCTAGTCTAGTAGAGGCTCACTAGGGACACAATATTTCTTTTTTATCCACACATGTATTTAAGTTTCCGGTCAATACAATTCTAGCATGAATAATAAACCTTTATCATGATTAAGGAAATATAATAATAACCATTTTATTATTTTCTCTAGGGCATATTTCCATCAGTCTCCCACTTGCATTAGAGTCAATAATCTAGTTCACATCGCCATTTGATTAACACCCGAAGAGTTGACTAGAGTCAATAATCTTGTTCACATCGCCATGTGATTAACACCCAAAGAGTTCTAAGGTGTGATCATGTTTTCCTTATGAGAGAAGTTTAGTCAATGGGCCTGCCACATTCAGATCCGTATGTATTTTGCAAATTTCTGTGTCTACAATGTTCTGCATGGAGCTACTCTAATAGATTGCTCCCACTTTCAATACGTATCCAGATTGAGACTCGGAGTCATCCGGATCGGTGTCAAAGCTTGCATCGACGTAACCCTTTACGACGGACTCTTTATTACCTCCATAATCGAGAAACATTTCCTTAGTCCTCTTAGGTACCTAACGATAATTTTGATCGCTGTCTAGTGATCCACTCCAGGATCACTGTTGTATCAGCTTGCTAGACTCATGGCAAGGCACACATCAGGTGTAACACCCTCGATGCGACTATAGCTCCCACGTGTCGAGGCACGACTTAGAGACATAATCACATTGAAGGCATATGTCGCAAGTTAGGCAATCTTCACAACATCCCATGTAATATAAATAATAAAGGGGAGATAACATAGTTGGCTTACACTCGCCACGTCAATCAAGTACATAAATAACATTACATCATCCAAACACTCATGGCCCGACTACGACGCCAAAATAAAAGAGAACCCAACATGCGACACGGTCTCGATCACCCCCAACTGGGCACCACTACTGATCATCAGGAAAAGAAACATAGTAACGTTGAGAGTCTTCGTCGAACTCCCACTTGAGCTCAAGCGCGTCTCCTGGAGCGGAATCATCGGGCCCTGCATCTGGTGTAATAGTAATCTGTGAGCCACAGGGAGTCAGCAATCTCGCACCCTCGCGATCAAGACTATTTAAGCTTATAGGTATGGCAAGGTAAATATATGTGGAGCTGCAGCAAGCGACTAGCAAATATGGTGGCTAACTTATTCGCAAAAGAGAGCGAGAAGAGGAGGCAAAGCGCGAGCGAGAAACTAGAGAACAACCTGCGCAAGCATAACTCCAACACCGTGTCCACTTCCCGGGCTCCGCCGAGAAGAGGCCATCACGGTAACACACTCAGTTGATTCATTTTAGTTAAGTTAAGGTTCAAGTTATCTACAACCGGACATTAACAAATTCCCATCTGCCCATAACCGCGGGCACGGCTTTCGAAAGTTCAAATTCCTGCAGGGGAGTCCCAACTTAGCCCATGACAAGCTCTCACGGTCAACGAAGGAATAGACCTCCTCCCAAGATGTTCCGATCAGACTCGGTATCTCGGTTCTTCAAGACACTTCGACAGGTTAAAACAAGACCAGCAACACCGCCCGAATGTGCCGACAAATCCCGATAGGAGCTGCACATATCTCTTTCTCAGGGCACACTCAGATGAGACATCCTACGAGTAAAACCAACCCTCAAGTTGCCCCGAGGTGGCCCCGCAGTCTACTCGGTCGGACCAACACTCAGAGGAGCTGGCCCGGGGGGGGGGGGTTAAATAAGATGACCCTCGGGCTCCGGAAACCCAAGGGAAAAAGAGGCTAGGTGGCAAATGGTAAAACCAAGGTTGGGCATTGCTGGAAAAGCTTTAATCAAGGCGAACCATCAAGGGGTTCCCATTATAACCCAACCGCGTAAGGAACGCAAAATCCGGAAACATAACACCGATATGACGGAAAACTAGGGCGGCAAGAGTGGAACAAAACACTAGGCGAGAGGCCGAGCCTTCCACCCTTTACCAAGTATATAGATACATTAAGATAACAAGATAATATAATGATATCCCAACAAGTAAATAAATGTTCCAACAAGGAACGGGCTCCAATCTTCACCTGCAATTAGCAACGCTATAAGAGGGGCTAAGCGAAGCGGTAACATAGCCAAACTACGGTTTGCTAGGACATGGTGGGTTAGAGGTTTGACATGGCAATTTGGGAGGCTTGAAAGCAAGTGGTAGGCATCGTAGCATTGGCATAGCAAAAAAGCGAGCAAACTAGCATATCAAAGATAGTAGTGATTTCGAGGGTATGATCATCTTGCCTGCATAGTTGTCAGAGTTGACTGGATCCTCGAAAACAAACTCAACGGGCTCCTCATTAGCGAACTCGTCTCCCGGCTCTACCCAAACAAGACAAACAAGCAACAAGGACACAATCAACCACGTGCAAGTATCAAACAAGATGATGCAAAGATGATATGCTATGCGGGATGCAAAATGCAAGATATAAAAGGAAATGCAAGAACCTGGCCTCAACTTGGAAATCCAAGTGTGCCACTGGAAATATGAGATGAAATCGCTTGAAAACGATATAAAGAATGCCGGAATCGGAGTTACGGTTTGGAAATGGCAAGCGATTCAAATATGACCACGTTCTGCGATTTACAGCAAGTAGCCATCTAAATGCAATGAGATGAACAAGCTACAACACCCAAACATGACAACAAAATACATGGCAGGGATGCATTCAAGATGCTTAACAAAAATCTAGCACTGAGATACGGCCAATTCATCCATTAACAGGTTCAAACAAGCATGGCAAAAATGCATATGGCAAACAGATTTCAGACTTAGTGAAATTAACACTTGTCTGGAATTTCAGATCAGGAAGCAGTCTTCGGAGCAACAAAACTACATGCTACAGGACCTAAACATGGCAAAGTAAAGCATGGCATGGAGCTATTCAAAGAGCTTAACAAAAGTCCCTTAGTGACCTTGAGCCAAAAGGGATCAGAAAATACAATTGCAAGCGTGTGAACATAGCAAAAACATAATCAGTTCTCAGACTTAGTGAAAACTGGAGCATGCTGAAAACATAACTCAAGTAGGCATGTTTACGAGCTCGATGCACTCAATACGGAGCAAGTCATGACAAGCTAAGCATACATCTATCAAGAACACACAAAATGCAAGCTAGACATGGCAAGAACAATAGCATAGCATGCACGGATCAACTACAACATCATCGGCAAAATTGCAAACAAGTTGACAATCTGCCCAGATTCACAAAGTAGTAAAAGTAGAGCTCGATTGACTCAAGCTAGGGTGCTCCATAATTGCAAACAAGGACATGGATGGATAGAACTACAATATTAACAAAACATCCTTACTAATCATCCTCAAACGAGGCACGGATCACTAGGAAACAACATGAACATATGACAATATGAGATAAACAGCTCAAGGACTTGGTGGAATTGCTAAGTCCCTGAAATCAGAATTAACAAGTGCACCACTTTGCAAGCTTGTGCTAGTCACCACACACATCACAAAAATACATGGGTTGCACCTCTGGAAATATGACAAAACCCTTAACAAAACATATGTAGAGCATCAGGGCATATCATGCACACAATAATCATGACAAAAATGACAAAAACCTAAATGGAGCAGCAGATCTGACAATTAACTCAAGTAGCCCTCTTCTAACAGCATTTCGGGCATCAAGATGAACTCAACTGAAAATGATGCAATGGAATGAAATGATGTACTCTCTGAGATGAACATTTTGATATGCTATATGCATGAATCGGAGCTACGGATGCAAAGTTACGAGGCTATGAACAAGGTCACTTGGATCAGAGATTTCGGGACTTAGAAGAAATTTACCCCGCGCGGATCTAGGGTTTACTGTTCACCCGGTGCGATCTACTGTAGCGGCGGCGGATCCGAAGCTCGCCGGAGATGGCCGCGGCGGCCGGAGGCGACGAGGAGGACGGCGGAGGGCGGCGGGGTCGCCGGAGAGGCGGGGAGGCGGCGGCCGGTGAGGGTCGGGTGCGGCGCCGAGTGGTGGCGCGCAGGGTGGCGGAGGCAAGGGCGGCAGTGGCGGCCGTCGACGCCGACGAGGAACGGCGGCGAGGTCCGGCCGGGTGGGACCGCGGCGGAGGCGGCGGACCGGGTCGCCGGCTCGGGAGGAGAAGGCGGCGGCGGGCGCGGGAGCGGCGGCCCGGGAGGCGGCGCGGGAGGGCCGGCCTTGGGCCCGTGCGGGCCGCGGCGGCAGCGGTGGCCGGGTGCCACGTGGCGGGCGGAGACAGGCTGGGGGAAGCGGATTTTTGTCCGGCGGCGGCGGCGAGGGGATTTTTAGGGTTTCAGACGAGGGGGGTCCGGATTTTCGGGAGGGGGTGTATATATAGGCATAGAGGGAGATAGGAGAGTCCAAACGAGGTGCGGTTTTCGGCCACGCAATCGTGATCGAACGATCTAGAAGATGGAGAAGGCTTAGGTGGTTTTGGGCCAAATTGGAGGGGTGTTGGGCTGCAACACACACGAGGCCTTCTCGGTCCCTCGGTTAACCGTTGGAGTATCAAACGAAGTCCAAATGGTATGAAACTTGACAGGCGGTCTACCGGTAGTAAACCAAGGCCGCTTGGCCAGTCTCGGTCCAATCCGGAAATGTTTAATCCCCACACACGAAAGAAAGGTAGAAATGACCACAGGAGGAGAACGAAGCGCCGGAATGCAAAACGGACAACGGGGAAAATGCTCGAATGCATGAGATGAACACGTTTGCAATTGCAATGCACATGATGACATGATATGAGATGCATGACAACGACAACAACACACGGAGACAAAGACCCGAAACCGAGAAAATAAATTAACTTAACGCCGGAAACGGCAAGAGTTGGAGTACAAATTGGGAAAGTTACATTCGGGGTGTTACAACACTCCACCACTACGAAAGGATCTCGTCCCGAGATCTAGGACTGAAAGAACGCCGGGTACTCAGAACGGAGGTGATCCTCGCGTTCCCAGGTAGCTTCACGGTCGGGATGATGTGACCACTTGACTTTGAGAAATTTGATTGACTTGTTGCGAGTCTTGCGTTCAGTCTCTTCAAGAATAGCAATTGGGTGCTCACGATAGGAGAGATCTTCTTGGAGCTCAATGTCCTCGAAGTTGACGGTGCGGTCAGGAGTCTTGAAGCACTTTCGGAGCTGAGAGACATGGAACACGTCATGAACATTTGCAAAGTTTGAAGGAAGCTCGAGTTGATAGGCGAGGTCGCCTCTCTTGCTGACAATCTTGAAAGGTCCCACGTATCTGGGGGCAAGCTTCCCTTTGATACCAAAGCGACGAGTACATTTCATAGGAGAGACGCGGAGGTAAACATGATCTCCGATCTCGAAAGCCAAATCACGGTGCTTACTATCATAGTAGCTCTTCTGGCGGGATTGGGCTGCTTTGAGGTTATCTCGAATGACTTTGCACATTTCCTCTGCCTCTGTGATTAAGTCATTACCCAAAAGCTGACGTTCACCGGTTTCAGACCAGTTGAGAGGGGTACGGCACTTCCTGCCATACAGAATTTCAAATGGGGCCTTGCCCGAACTTGCTTGAAAACTGTTGTTGTAGGAGAATTCAGCATAAGGAAGACAATCCTCCCACTTCATGCCGAAGGAGATCACACAAGCCCTGAGCATATCTTCAAGAATTTGGTTGACACGCTCGACTTGACCACTAGTTTGAGGATGGAAAGCTGTGCTGAAGCGGATGTTCGTGCCCATGGCATTCTGTAAAGAATCCCAAAATTTTGAGGTAAAGATGCTGCCACGGTCTGAAGAGATCACTTGTGGAATACCGTGTAGAGAGACAATCCGAGAGGTATAGAGTTCCGCCAATTGAGCTGTAGTGATCGACTCTTTGATAGGCAGAAAATGAGCCACTTTGGTGAGTTTGTCGATGACAACGAATATAGCATCATTGCCACGCTTGGACTTTGGAAACCTAGTCACAAAGTCCATTTCAATGTGGTCAAACTTCCATTCTGGAATGGCAAGAGGTTGGAGGAGACCAGCTGGCCTTTGGTGTTCTGCCTTCACTCTTCTGCAGACATCACATTCGTTCACGAATTGAGCAATCTCGCGCTTCATTCGAGTCCACCAATAAGCCTGCTTGAGGTCCTGATACATCTTCGTGCTCCCAGGGTGGATGGAGAGGAGAGAATTATGAGCCTCATTCATGATCACTTTACGAAGTTCACCTTTGGGTACAACAATACGATCCTCGAAGAAGAGAGTGTCTTTGTCATCAAGGCGGTAGCACTTGTACTTGGGTTGACTCTTGGCAATCCCAATCTTCATCTTTTTCACCATAGCATCAAGAAGCTGAGCTTGGCGAATCTGATCTTCCAAGGTAGGAGAGACTAGAAGGTTGGCGAGGAAACCTTGAGGAACAACTTGCAGGTTAAGTTTGCGGAAAGCTTCACAAAGCTCGGGTTGATAAGGCTTGAGAATCAGACTGTTGCAGTAAGCTTTCCTGCTCAATGCGTCAGCAATCACATTGGCCTTGCCTGGGGTATACTCGATACTCGGATTATACTCTTGAATCATCTCGACCCATCGAGTTTGCCTGAGGTTGAGATTAGGCTGAGTGAAGATGTACTTGAGACTCTTGTGATCAGTGAAAATGTCCACTTTTCTTCCCAATAAGAGATGTCTCCAAGTCAAAAGAGCATGCACAACTGCCACCAACTCGAGATCATGAGTGGGTTAGTTCTTCTCATTGGGCTTCAACTGGCGAGAGGTATAAGCAACAACTTTCTTCTCTTGCATCAATACTGCGCCAAGACCTTGGAGAGAGGCATCACAAAAGACCTCGTACGGCTTGGATTCATCAGGCGGAGTCAGAACTGGAGTAGTGATCAATTTCTCTTTCAAAGTGTTGAAAGCAATGTCATACTCCAGAGACCAAACGTACTTGACGTGCTTCTGGAGAAGATTAGAGAGAGGCTTTGCGATCTTAGAAAAGTTTTCAACGAATCTTCGGCAATAGCTTGCGAGACTAAGGAAGCTACGGAGTTGCTTCACGTTCTGAGGAGGTTCCCAATTCACAATTGCAGACACCTTCTCCGGATTCACGGCAATGCCCTTGACAGAGATGATATGACCAAGATAAAGAACCTCATCGAGCCAAAATTCACACTTGGAGAACTTGGCGTAGAACTTGTGTTCTCTCAGCTTATCGAGCACCAAACGCAAATGCTTGGCATGATCTTCCTTGTTCTTCGAGAAAACCAGAATGTCGTCGAGATAGACCAAAACGAAGTCATTGGTGTAGGTGTTGAAGATGAAATTCATCATGCGAGAGAACGTCGGAGGAGCGTTGACGAGGCCAAAAGACATGACAGTGTATTCGTATGAACCAAAGCTTGTTCTGAAAGCCGTCTTGGGAATATCTTGCTCATGGATACGAATCTGATGATAACCCATACGGAGATCAAGCTTGGAGAATACTTGGGCACCTTTGAGTTGTTCGAACAGCTCGTTGATGTTGGGAAGTGGGTATTTGTTCTTGATGGTCTTCTTGTTCAGTGGGCGGTAATCAACACAAAGCCGGTCCGTTCCATCCTTCTTCTTTACAAAAAGAACACCACAACCCCACGGAGAAGAACTAGGCCGGATGAGACCCATTTTATCTTGAATATCGAGTTGCTTCTTCAGCTCCTTCAACTCTTCAGGTCCGAGCTTGTAAGGACGTTTGCACACAGGTTCCGTACCAGACTCAAGATCAATAACGAATTCAACTGGCCGGTGCGGAGGCATTCCTGGAAGCTCTTCTGGAAAGACGTCTTGATATTCGCAAACGACTGGAATCTGCGAGATAGCATCCAGTTCACCCTTCTCATTGAGAGAAAACAGACGGATAGTATCATCACGAGCGGCAAAGACAATTACATCCTCAGATGAATGAGTCAATTGAATCTGCCTTGCAGCACAATCAAGATGTGCCTTGTGCTTAGAAAGCCAATCCATTCTGAGAATAAGATCAATATCCGAGTTACCAAGAACCACCAGAGAAGAGAGAAACTTGTAATCACCCAATGTGATAGAGACATTGGGAGCAACCAAACTAAGTCAAAAGCTTGCCGGGAGAAACAACTTGCATGACTTTGGGCATGATCTTAGTCTCAACATTGTGCTTCGATGCAAAAGGGCATGACAAAAAGGAATGCGATGCACCAGTGTCAAAAAGAACTCTTGCGGGAATATCATTAACAGGAAGGTTACCCATGATCACATCTGACGAGTCCTCTGCCTGGGCTGCGTTCATCAAATTGACCTTGGCATGCTTGGGGTTATGCTTGACCACAGCTGTACTTGCCGATCTGACAGGAGGAGGAGGAAGACGCCTCTGGTTGAAACACTTGTTGGCATAGTGACCCTTCTGTTGGCACTTGTTGCACGTGACCTCTGAAAGCGGACGGTGATACGGAGCACTCGATCTTGGGGCTTGAGACGAAGTCTTGTTCTGAAAGCCAGGGTTGGGCGGGTGGGAAGAACCACTGCCACCTTTGCTCTTCTATTGATACGGCTGACGGAACGGAGGAGGAGGAAGCCAATACTTCTGCTGCTTGGCCACTTGAGTAGAGGAAGAAGGAGTAACATCTCTGACTTGCTTCTTGGAAGCATCACACCTCAACTGAGCAGCCTCTTACTTCAGTGCCATGTTGTAGAACTCATCGTATCTCAAGGGCTCAAAGAGAACAAGAGCTAGCTGAATTTCTTCTCTGAGACCACCCCTGAACTGGTATATCATGCTCTTCTCATCAGGTACGTCCTGCTTGGCAAAGCGGGCGAGCTTCTGGAACAACTTGTTGTAGTCATAGACAGACAAAGAGCCTTGCTTCAGGTTGCGGAATTCCTCACGCTTTCTTTCAACCATGCTCTGGGGAATATGATGAGCTCGGAAATCTCGACGGAAATCATCCCAAGTGATAACACGTCCACCTCTGGAGTCCTTGTACTGCTGGAACCATTCTGCAGCTTGATCTTTGACTTGGAAGGAAGCGAACTTGACAAAGTCCTCAGGCCTGACGTTACTGCACTCGAAATGCTTGCACAGATCCACTAGCCAATCGTCAGCATCGGTTGCCTCAACACAATTGCTGAAAGTCTTTGGCCTGTTAGCAAGGAACTGGTTGAGTGAAGCAAAGTGATTCTGATTGTTGCCTTGGTTCCCTTGGTTGCCTTGATTGCGCTCTTGGAGAATTTGCATGATCAACTGTGTGTTTGCATTGGTTGCGGCCATCACAGCTTGCCATGCCTCCGGAGGAGGTGGAGGTGGTGGCGGATTAGGATTCGGAGTCGTGCGCGTTGGAGGAGCTATCCTGAAGAGGTTGACATCCATTAGCACATTGATAGACAAATATTGAAGCTGAATCCAACGGAATGAAAAATTGCAACATATAGTCTTCACATCCGAACCAAATGAACGAATGCATTCCTCTTGAAATGGTCACATATCCATAAATTGAGAAGCCACGTAGAATTAAGGTAGAGAAATAAATCAACAAGGTACGGATCAAGAACGAATAATCGGTAAGAAATCCCAATCTCAAACCAATATCCGTGGAAGAAGAACTAGAGCTACAAGAATTCCCACCTATGAAACTCCTGAACCTTTCCGGTTATGCAATCAGGTGTTGGGGATACAGGGGAAGCATAATATCTCACCCAAATCTAGCAAATCCTACATCCAGCTGTATCCATCCTTCAACACATAACCAAGAAACCTTCGGAAACCATCTACCTCAACCTTCGAAAAGCATCCGTTATACAAGTTATGGCGATACTCCCGAACTCCCACCCCAGCACTGGGTGGCGTCGTCTTATCTCACCAACGAACTGCATAAAAGAGATTTTCGATGTCGGCGTACTAAACTCAGGTATTCCAGAACTGCAACGATAAAATTATGACGACAACACCTCAGAGCTCAACTCCCCGGGACACTTCCACTAAACCCCTGACAGGAGGCACCAAGACAATGTTCTCATCATAAAACCATCGGAACGATTCCAAGATACCCGCGTGATCCTAAATTTTTTTTAGTGAAATTTGAGAAGAGAAGAGTCAAAACTCTACGTCAGGATGCCTTACCAGAGCGATGAGGAGACTGGGAAGTAAAAAGAATTCCTAAACTCTCCGATATATAATTCCTAATGACTCAAAACATTTTTCTAGACACAACTCGGCTGCTTAAAACGATCAAGCAATGGGGCTCCTAAGGTCGGGGAAGGCTCTGATTACCAACTTGTAACACCTTCAATGCGATTATGCCTCTAAGTCGTGCCTCGACACGTGGGAGATATAGTCGCATCGAGGGTGTTACATCAGGTCTGGTACACAGCATGACATACTTGAGGCATAGGGAATGACTTTCATTCTCTCTCTATCTTCTGCCGTGGTCGGGCTTTGAGTCTTACTCAGCTTCATACCTTACAATACAGGTAAGAACTCATTCTTTGACTGATCCATTTTGAACTCCTTTAAAAATCTTGTCAAGGTATGTACTCATTGAAATTCTTATCAAGCGCCTTGATTTATCTTTATAGATCTTGATGCCCAATATTTAAGCAGCTTCGCCGAGGTCTTTCATTGAAAAATTCTTATTCAAGTATCCTTTTATGCTATCCAGAAATTCTATATAATTTCCAATCAATAATATGTCATCCACATAATATCAGAAATGCTACAGAGCTCCGACTCACTTTCTTGTAAATACAGCCTTCACCGTAAGTCTGTATAAAACCATATGCTTTGATCAGCTCATCAAAGCGTATATTCCAACTCTGAGATGCTTGCACCAGTCCATAGATGGATCGCTGGAGCTTACACACTTTGTTAGCACCTTTAGGATCGACAAAACCTTCTGGTTGCATCATATACAACTCTTCTTTAAGGAATCCATTAAGGAATGCAGTTTTAACGTCCATTTGCCAGATTTCATAATCATAAAATGTTGAAATTGCTAACATGATTCGGACACACTTAAGCATCGGTACGGGTGAGAAAGTCTCATCGTAGTCAACTCCTTGAACTTGTCGAAAACATTTCACGACAAGTCGAGCTTCATAGAGAGTAACATTACCATCAGCGTCAGTCTTCTTCTTGAAGATCCATTTATTTTCTATGGCTGGCTGATTATCGGACAAATCCACCAAAGTCCATACTTTGTTCTCATACATGGATCCTATCTCAGATTTCATGGCCTCAAGCCATTTATCAGAATCTGGGCTCATCGTAGCTTCTTCATAGTTCGTAGGTTCGTCATGGTCTAATAACATAACTTCCAGGACAGGATTACCGTACCACTCTGGTGTGGATTGTGCTCTGGTTGACCTACGAGGTTTATTAGCAACTTGATCTGAAGTTTCATGATCATTATCACTTGGTTCCTCTCTAGTTGGTGTAGGCATCACATGAACGGTTTTCTGTGATGTATCACTTTCCAATTCGAGAGAAGGCACAATTACCTCATCAAGTTCTACTTTCCTCCCACTAACTTCTTTCGAGAGAAGCTCCTTCTCTAGGAAAGACCCATTCTTAGCAACAAAGATCTTGCCTTAGGATATCCTATGAAGACGCACTTCTCCGATTTAGGTTCGAGCTTATTAGGCTAAAGCTTTTTGACATAAGCGTCGCACCCCAAACTTTAAGAAACGACAACTTAGGTTTCTTACCAAACAACAGTTCATACAGTGTCGTCTCAGCGGATTTAGACGGTGCCCTATTTAACGTGAATGCGGCTGACTCTAATGCATAACCCCAAAACGGTAGTGGAAAATCGGCGAGAGACATCATAGAACGCACCATATCTAATAAAGTACGGTTACGATGTTGGGACACACCATTACGCTGTGGTGTTCCAGGTGGCGTGAGTTGTGAAACTATTCCACATTGTTTTAAATGAAGGCCAAACTCGTAACTCAAATATTCGCCTTCGCGATCAGATCGTAGAAACTTTATTTTCTTGTTATGATGATTCTCCACTTTACTATGAAATTCTTTGAACTTTTCAAACGTTTTAGACTTGTCTTTGATCAAGTAGATATACCCATACCTACTCAAATCATTTGTGAAGGTGAGAAAATAACTATACCTGCCGCATGCTTCAATACTCATCGGACCACATACTGTATTATTTCCAATAAGTCATTGGCTCGCTCCATTGTTCCGGAGAACGGAGTTTTAGTTATCTTGCCCATGAGGCATGGTTCGCAAGTATCAAATGATTCATAATCAAGTGATTCCAAAAGTCCATCCATATGGAGTTTCTTCATGCGCTTTACACCAATATATGACCTAAACGGCAGTGCCACAAGTATGTTACACTATCAGTATCAACTTTGTATCTTTTGGCATCAATATTATGAATATGTGTATCACTACGATCGAGATTCAGTAAACCATTTACATTGGGTGTATGAACATAGAAGGTTTTATTCATGTAAATAGAATAACAATTATTCTCTGACTTAATTGAATAAATGTATTGCAATAAACATGATCAAATCATATTCATGCTCAACGCAAACATCAAATAACATTCATTTAGGTTCAACACCAATCCCGAAGGTAGAGGGATTGTGCAATGGTGATCGTATCAACCTTTGAATCATTTCCAACACACATCGTCACCTCACCCTTAACTAGTCTCTTTTTATTCTACATCTCCTGTTCGAGTTACTAATCTTAGCAAGTGAACCAGTATCAAATATCCAGGGGCTACTACGAATACTAGTAAGGCACACATCAATAACATGTATATCAAATCTACATGCATTCACTTTGCCATCCTTCTTATCTGCCAAGTATTAGGGGCAGTTCCGCTTCTAGTGACCATTCCGTTTGCAGTAGAAGCACTCTGTTTTAGGCTTGGGTCCAGCTTTGGGCTTCCTCCCGAGAGTGGCAACTTGCTTGCCATTCTTCTTGAAGTTCCCTTTCTTTCCCTTGCCCTTTTTCTTGAAACTAGTGGTCTTGTTAACAATCAACACTTGATGTTCTTTCTTCATTTCTACCTTCGTCGATTTTAGCATCGTGAAGAGCTCGAGAATCGTTTTTGTCATCCCTTGCATATTATATTTCATCACAAAGTTCTAGTAGCTTGGTGATAGTGACTAGAGAACTCTGTCAATCACTATCTTATCTGGAAGATTAACTCTCACTTGATTCAAGTGATTGTAGTACCCAAACATTCTGAGCACATGCTCACTGGCTAAGTTATTCTACTCCATCTTGTAGGCAAAGTATTTGTTAGAGGTCTTATACCTCTTGACATGGGCATGAGTCTGAAATACCAATTTCAGCTCTTGGAACATTTCATATGCTCTGTGGTGTTCAAAACATTTTTGAAGTCCCAGTTCTAAGCCATAAAGCATGGCGCACTAAACTATTAAGTAGTTATCATATCGAGCTTGCCAAACATTCATAACATGTACATCTGCTCCTGCAATAGGTCTGTCACCTAGCGGTGCATCAAGAACATAATTTTTCTATGCAGGAATGAGGATAATTGATGTCTACTACGCAACCTTCTTATTGTAGACTCGTGTTGGGCCTCCAAATGCAGAGTTTTGTAGGACAATAGCAATTTCCTCTCAATTGGATGACCTAAGGTTTATCAATCCATGGGAGGCGTAGGATGAAGATGGTCTCTCTCAAACAACCCTGCAACCAAATAACAAAGAGTCTCTTGTGTCCCCAACACACCCAATACAATGGTAAATTATATAGGTGCACTAGTTCAGCAAAGAGATGGTGATACAAGTGTAATATGGATGGTAGATATAGGTTTTTGTAATCTGAAAATATAAAAACAGCAAGGTAACTAGTAACAAAAGTGAGCAAAAACGATATTGCAATGCTTGGAAACAAGGCCTAGGGTTCATACTTTCAGTAGTGCAAAGTCTCTCAACAATGATGACATAATTGAATCATATAACAATCCCTCAACATGCAACAAAGAATCACTCCAAAGTTTCTATCGGAGAATGTAGGACAAAAACGTGCATCAACCCCTATGCATAGATTACCCCAATGTCACCTCGGGAATCCGCGAGTTGAGTGCCAAAACATACATCAAGTCAATCAATAGAATATCCCATTCTCACCACAAATATCCCATCGCAAAACATACATCAAGTGTTCTCAAATCCAATACTCAATCCAACATAACGAAACCTCAATGAGCAAGACTCGGTTCATTACAAGAAGGTAAAGGGCGAGAAACACCATATGATCCAACTATAGTAACAAAGCTCGTGATACTTCAAGATCGTGCCAAATCAAGAACATGAGAGAGAGAGAGATCAAACACATAGTTACTGGTACATACCCTCAGCCCCGAGGGTGAACTACTCCCTCCTTATCATGGAGACTACCAGGATGATGAAGAAGGCCTCTGGTGATGATTTCCCTCTCCGGCAGGGTGCCGGAATGGGATTCTGATTAGTTTTTCATGGCTATAGAGTCTAACAGTGGTGGAACTTTCGATCTAGGTTTATTTCTGGAGGTTTCCGTATTTATAAGAATTTTTGGCGTCGGAAACAAGTCAAGGAGGTGCCCGAGGGGCCCACAAGCCCTCAAGGCGCGCCCGGGGGATAGGGCGCCCCTGGCTTGTGGACTCCTCGTGACTCTTCTGGTCCAGCTCTGGTGCTTCAAGGGTCTCTTTTGGTCCATAAAAAATCACCGTATATTTTCACCCCATTTCGAGAACTTTTATTTCTGCACAAAAAAGACACCACGGTAGTTCTGCTGAAAATAACGTCTGTCCAGGTTAGTTCTAATAAAATCATACAAAAACCATATAAATTTGTTGCAAACATGACACACATACTTCATAAATTTTAGATACATTGGAAACGTATCAGCATCCCCAAGCTTAACTCCTGCTCGTCCTCGAGTAGGTGATAAAAGAAAGAATTTATGAAGTGTGAATGCTACCTAACATATTTATCCATGTAATATTCTTTATTGTGGCATGAATGTTCAGATCCATAAGATTCAAAACAAAAGTTTAATATTGACATAAAAACAATAATACTTCAAGCATACTAATAAAGCAATCATGTCTTCTCAAAATATCATGGCGAAACAAAGTTATTCCTACAAAATCATAGTCTGGCTATGCTCTATCTTCATCACACAAAATATTTCATCATGCGCAACTCCGATGACAAGCCAAGCAATTTGTTTCATACTTTTAATGTTCTCAAGCTTTTTCAACTTTCACGCAATACATGAGTGTGAGCCATGGATATAACACCATGGGTGGAATAGAATATGGTGGTTGTGGAGAAGACAAATAGAAGGAGATAGTCTCACATCAACTAGGCGAATCAATGGGCTATGGAGATGCAACGGATGCACTAGAGCTATAAGTGCATGAAAGCTCGAAAATAAACTAAGTGGGTGTGCATCCAACTTGCTTGCTCATGAAGACCTAGGGCAATTTGAGGAAGCCCATCATTGGAATATGCAAGCCAAGTTCTATAATGAAAAATTCACACTAGTATATGAAAGTGACAAAATAGGAAACCCACTATCATGAAGATCATGGTGCTACTTTGAAGCACAAGTGTGGAAAAAGGATAGTAACATTGTCCCTTCTCTCTTTTCTCTCATTTTTTTCTTTTCTCTTTTTTTTGTTTGGGCTTCTTTGGCCTCTTTTTTTTATTTGGGCTTCTTTGGCATCTTTTTTTTTGTAAAGTCTGGAGACTCATCCCAAGTTGTGAGGGAATCATAGCTTCCATCATCCTTTCCTCACATGGGACAATGCTCTAATAATGATGATCATCACACTTTTATTTACTCACAACTCAAGAATTACAACTCGATACTAGAACAAAATATGACTCTATATGAATGCCTCCGGCGGTGTATCGGGATGTGCAATGATCAAGAGTGACACGTATAAAAATATGAATGGTGGCTTTGCCACAAATATGATGTCAACTACATGATCATGCAAAGCAATATGACAATGATGAAGCTTGTCATAATAAATGGACGGTGAAATTTGCATGGCAATATATCTCAGAATGGCTATGGAAATGCCATTATAGTTAGGTATGGAGCCTGTTTTCAGGAAGGATATATGGTGGGTGTAATGCAACGGCGAAAATTGCGCGGTAGTAGAGAGGCTAGCAATGGTGGAAGGGTGAGAGTGCGTATAATCCATGGACTCAACATTAGTTAAAAAGAACTCACATACTTCTTGCAAAAATCTATTAGTTATCGAAACGAAGTACTACACGCATGCTCCTACGGGGGTAGATTGGTAGGAAAAGACCATCGCTCGTCCTCGACCGCCACTCGTAAGGAAGACAATCAATAAATAAATCATGCTCCAACTTCATCACATAACGGTTCACCATACGCGCATGCTACGGGAATCACAAACTTTAACACATGTATTTCTACCAATCCACAATTAGTTAGTAGCATGACTCTAATATCACCATCTTTATATCTCAAAACAAATGCAAGGAATCAAACTTCTAATATTATTCAATTAATGCTCTTATATGGAAGTTTTTACCATATCCCTCTTGGATGACCATCATATGAGGACTAAATTCATAACACGTGCATGTTACCATTACTATTTATAAGACTCTCAAAATAATATAAGTGAAGCATGAGAGTTCATGACAAACTACTCCAAAAAGATATAAGTGAAGATCAATGAGTAGTCAAATAATTAAGTAGCTATGTGAAGACTCTATCTCATTTAATTTTTTTAGATCTTGGGATATTATTAGAACAGCAAGAAAAAAATTGGCATTCCAAGGATAGCACATATCATGTGAATAAGCAAAAACTTAGGCTCAACCGAGGCTAACCGATAATTGTTAATGAAGAAAGGTGGGATGCCAATCGGGGCATCCCCAGGCTTAGATGCTTGAGACTTCTTGAAATATTATTTTGGGATGCATTGGGCATCCCCAAGCTTGAGCTTTTGTGTCTCCTTAATTCTTTTTATATCACGGTTTCCCTAAATATTAAAAACTTCATCCTCACAAAACTCAACAAGAACTCGTGAGATAGGTTAGTATAAATCTATGCAATAACCTTATCATTCTCTACTATAGAAAATCACAAAAATTATTATTTAGCATTGCATACTAAATGCCTCTGCATATTTAATACTCCTATCCTCAAATAGAATCATTAAATACGCAAACATATGCAAACAATGCAAACATAACAATAGTGTGTCTAAACAGAATAGTCTGTAAACAATGCAAGAATATTCATACTTCTCTAACTCCATAAATTATGAAAAATTACCATACTGTAGATAATTTGTTGTTACTAATTTTTTAAAAAATTTAAGATTTTATCACATTCTGACTTTCCAAAAGAATTCAGACAATGATAGAAAACTTTCTGTTTTCAAAACAGCAACATATAGACTTGCAAAATAAGCATGGTAAAGGCTATACTTGACCTTTTTATTGAAATAAAAGATGGAAAAAATTATTATAAATAAAATCAAGCAAATATCAAAATAATAAAATGACGCTCCAAGCAAAACACATATCATGTGACGAATAAAAATATAGCTCCAAGTGAGGTTACCGATAATGTTGAAGACGAAAGAGGGGATGCCTTCCGGGCATCCCCAAGCTTAGTTGCTTGGGTCTTCCTTGAATATTAACTCAGGGTGCCTTGGGAATCCCCAAGCTTAGGGTCTTTCCACTCCTTATTCTCCTCATGTCGATATCTCACCCAAAACTTGAAAACTTCAATCACACAAAACTTAATGGAACTTCGTGAGATAGGCTAGTATGATAAAGACAAATCATTCACTTTGGTACTGCCAAGACAAGATTGATGATTTTTCTCACATAATGCCTAATGTACCTTATCATTTCCACACTTTATATTGAGCAATATAAGTCACAGAAACTAGAAAACAAGCAAACTATGCATTGAAAACAGAATCTGTCAAAAACAGAACAATATGTAATGATATGAAGAACAACCATAATTTTTTTACTCCAAAAAATCTGAAAAATTAGAAAACATGGAAAATTTTTACATCAATCATGTGTCAAAAATTCAGAATTTTACCACGTTCTAGTGAATTTCAGAAATTCTTCTACTCGACGAAAAAGTTTATGTTTTTGCATGGAATCAAGTCGACTATCATTCGCACTATCCCAAAGGCTTTACTTGGCATTTTATTGAAACAAAAGCTGTAAAACATGATTACTATAGTTGCCTAATCATGTGAACACACAAAAGCAATAGGGGTAAATGTCAGGTTGTCTCCCAACAAGCGCTTTTCTTTAATGCCTTTCTAGCTAGGCATGATGATTTCAATGATGCTCACATAAATGATAAGAATTGAAACATAATGGGAGCATCATTAAGCATATAACTAGCACATTTAAGCCTAACCCACTTCCGATGCATAGGGATTTTGTGAGCAAACAATTTATGGGAACAAGAATCAACTAGCATAGGAAGGCAAAACAAGCATAACTTTAAAACTTTGAACATAAAGAGAGGAAACTTGATATTATTGAGATACGTAGAAGCATATATTCCTCTCTCGTAATAATTTTTAGTAGCATCATGAATGAATTGAACAATATAACTATCATATAAAGCATTATTTTCATGATCCACAACCATACAAATTTTATTACTCTCCACATAGGAAAATTTATTCTCATGAATAGTAGTGGGAGCAAACTCAACAAAATAACTATCATGTGAGGCATAATCCAATTGAAAATTAAAATCATGATGACAAGTTTCATGGTTATCATTATTGTTTATAGCATACATGTCATCAGAATAATCATCATCATAGATAGCAACTTTGTTCTCATAATCAATTGGAACCTCTTTCGAAAAAGTGGAATCATCATTAAATAAAGTCATGACATCTCCAAATCCACTTTTATCAATATTGTGAAAAGATTCAACACCCACCAAAATAGTGGGATCATTAACTAGAGTTGAAACTTTTCCAAACCCACTCTCATCAACATAATCATCATAAATAGGAGGCATGCTATCATCATAATAAATTTGCTCATCAAAACTTGGGGGACAAAAAATATCATCTTCATCAAACATAGCATCCCCAAGCTTGTAGGCCGCAGGGCGTCAACCCCTATATATAAGGGGACGACTCGGCAGCGGCTTAGGGCAAGAAAAGACAGATCGAAATCTAGGCAAAGCAGATTCGCTCCCTGGTAATCGAAACCCTAGCAATACCACCTCAAACTGTATTAGGCTTTTACCTTCACCGCAAGGGGCCAAACTAGTATATACTCCTCGCATCCTTTGTCCCTGTTTAACCCCTTTAAGCTAACCTCATCGTAATGGCTCCACAACTAAGTCCTTCCATGTGGACATCTGCCGTAACACTTCCACGATAGTTGGCGCCCACCGTGGGGCCAGCACATGGTGGTTTTGAGTTCTTAAAGGGAAGCTTCGAAGGGCTCAAGGGATACGCTGTGGGCCGGATGACCAAGAGTCATTGCGGCAAGCTCTACATCGACGATGCAGGCTGGGGCCCCGAGGCCGGCTCAATTGAGTACGGGTATCGGGTCCCTTTCGGCGGAATCCACGTTTTCATCGGCAAGATCGGCGAACCGGGCCCTGAGCCGGACATATGCACCGCCATCATCGAGACGGCTCAGCGTGCACGACCCACCCGGGCTCAAACCGCTGTAAAGCATATCTTCGTTGGGTTCACCCATGGGGCTGAGTTGGAAGGCTCTGTCTCTGGCGGTGAGACGACCATCTGCTCTGTTGATGAGTCGTCCATAGGAGAGACCAACTCAATGTATCAGCTATAAGACGGGCGGCTTGGGGGCTGTTCCGATGGCGACAGTATTATGGATCCTCGTGAGCCACCGAACAGGGTGGCGATCTTCATGGCTGGCACCCAGCCGGTTCTTGGTTCGACAGCCTCCGCGGCTATGACTGTTGGGGAACACAGTCATTTCAAAAAAAAATCCTACGCAGACGCAACATCATGGTGATGCATAGCAACGAGAGGGGAGAGTGTCATCCACGTACCCTCATTGACCACAAGCGGAAGCGTTATGAGAATGCGGTTGATGTGGTCGTACGTCTTGACGAGCCGACCGATCCAAGTACCGAACGTACGGCACCTCCGAGTTCAGCACACATTCAGCTCGGTGATGTCCCACGAACTCCGATCCAGCAGAGCTTCGAGGGATAGTTCCTTCAACACGATGGCGTGATGACAGTGATGATGATGCTACTGACGTAGGGTTTCGCCAAAGCACCGCTACGATATGACCGAGGTGGATTATGGTGGAGGGGGCACCGCACACAGCTAAAAGATCAACTGATCAACTTGTCTCTTGTGGTGCCCCCTGCCCCCGTATATAAAGGAGCAAGGGGGGAGGCCGGCTGGCCCTAGCAGGGCGCGCCAAGAGGAGGCGTCCTCCTCCTAGTGGGAGTAGGACTCCCCTTTCCTAGTCCCACTAGGAGGGGGATGGAAGGAGTGGGAGAGGGGGAAAGGCAAGGGGGGGGGGGGCGCCCCCCTTCCTTGTCCTATTCAGACTCAAAGGGAGGGGGCACGTGGCCTGCCCTGGCCGACCCCTCTCTCTCTCTCCACTAGGGCCCAACAAGGCCCATTAACCCCTGAGGGGTTCCGGTAACCCCCCTGGCGCCCCGGTAAAATCCCGATTTCAACCAGAACAATTCCGATGTCCAAATATAGGCTTCCAATATTTCAATCTTTATGTCTCGACCATTTCGAGACTCCTCGTCATGTTCGTGATCATATCCGGGACTCCAAACTACCTTCGGTACATCAAAACACATAAACTCATATTACAGATCATCACCGAACTTTAAGCGTGCGGACCCTATGGGTTCGAGAACTATGTAGACATGACCGAGACTCGTCTCTGGTCAATAACCAATGGCGGAACCTGGATGCTCATATTAGTTCCTACATATTCTACGAAGATCTTTATCAGTCAAACTGCATAACAACATACTTGTTCCCTTTGTCATCGGTATGTTACTTGCCAGAGATTCGATCATCGATATCTCAATACCTAGTTAAATCTCGTTACCGGCAAGTCTCTTTACTCGTTTCATAATGCTACATCCCATAACTAACTCATTAGCTACAATCTTGTAAGGCTTATTGTGATGTGCATTACCGAGAGGGCCCAGAGATACCTCTCCGACAATCGGAGTGACAAATCCTAATCTCGATCTATGCCAACTCAACAAGTACCATCGGAGACACCTGTAGAGCACCTTTATAATCACCTAGTTACGTTGTGATGTTTGGTAGCACACAAAGTGTTCCTTCGGTAATCGGGAATTGCATAATCTCATAGTCATAGGAACATGTATAAGTCATGAAGAAAGCAATAGCGACAAACTAAACGATCGTCATGCTAAGCTAACGGATGGGTCAAGTCAATCACATCATTCTCTAATGATGTGATCCCATTAATCAAATGACAACGCATGTCCATGGTTAGGAAACATAACCATCATTGATTCAACGAGCTAGTCAAGCAGAGGCAAACTAGTGACACTCTGTTCGTCTATGTATTCACACATGTACTATGTTTCTGGTTAATACAATTCTAGCATGAATAATAAACATTTATCATGATATAAGGAAATATAAATAACAACTTTATTATTGCCTCTAGGGCATATTTCATTCAGTCTCCCACTTGCACTAGAGTCAATAATCTATATTACACAGTAATGATTCTAACACCCATGGAGTCTTGGTGCTGATCATGTTTTGCTCGTGAGAGAGGCTTAGTCAACGGGTCTGCAACATTCAGATCCGTATGTATCTTGCAAATCTCTATGTCTCCCTCCTTGACTTGATCACGGATGGAATTGAAGCGTCTCTTGATGTGCTTGGTTCTTTTGTGAAATCTGGATTCCTTTGCCAAGGCAATTGCACCAGTATTGTCACAAAAGATTTTCATTGGACCCGATGCACTAGGTATGACACCTAGATCGGATATGAACTCCTTCATCCAGACTCCTTCATTTGCTGCTTCCGAAGTAGCTATGTACTCCGCTTCACACGTAGATCCCACCACGATGCTTTGCTTAGAACTGCACCAATAGACAGCTCCACCGTTCAATAAAAACACATATCCGGTTTGTGACTTAGAGTCACCTGGATCAGTCAAAGCTTGCATCGACGTAACCATTTACGACGAGCTCTTTGTCACCTCCATAAACGAGAAACATATCCTTAGTCCTTTTCAGGTATTTTAGGATGTTCTTGACCGCTGTCCAATGATCCACTCCTAGATTACTTTGGTACCTCCCTGCTAAACTAATAGCAAGGCACACATCAGGTCTGGTACACAGCATTGCATACATGATAGAGCCTATGGCTAAAGCATAGGGAACACCTTTCATTTTCTCTCTATCTTCTACAGTGGTCGGGCATTGAGTCTGACTCAATTTCACACCTTGTAACACAGGCAAGAACCCTTTCTTTGCTTGATCCATTTTGAACTTCTTCAAAACTTTATCAAGGTATGTGCTTTGTGAAAGTCCAATTATGCGTCTTGATCTATCTCTATAGATCTTGATGCCCAATATATAAGCAGCTTCACCGAGGTCTTTCATTGAAAAACTCTTATTCAAGTATCCTTTTATGCTATCCAGAAATTATATTTCATTTCCAATCAACAATATGTCATCCACATATAATATTAGAAATGCTACGGAGCTCCCACTCACTTTCTTGTAAATACAGGCTTCTCCAAAAGTCTGTATAAAACCATATGCTTTGATCACACTATCAAAACGTTTATTCCAACTCCGAGATGCTTGCACCAGTCCAAAGATGGATCGCTGGAGTTTGCACACTTTGTTAGCACCCTTTGGATCGATAAAACCTTTAGGTTGCATCATATACAACTCTTCTTCCAGAAATCCATTCAGGAATGCAGTCTTTACATCCACTTGCCAAATTTCATAATCATAAAATGTGGCAATTGCTAACATGATTCGGCGGGACTTAAGCATCGCTACGGGTGAGAAGGTCTCATTGTAGTCAACTCCTTGAACTTGTCGAAAACCTTTCGCAACAAGTCGAGCTTTGTAGACAGTAACATTACCGTCAGCGTCAGTCTTCTTGAAGATCCATTTATTCTCGATGGCTTGCCGATCATTGGGCAAGTCAACCAAAGTCCACACTTTGTTCTCATATATGGATCGCATCTCAGATTTCATGGCCTCAAGCCATTTTGCTGAATCTGGGCTCATCATCGCTTCCTCATAGTTTGTAGGTTCGTCATGGTCAAGTAACATGACTTCCAGAACAGGATTACCGTAACACTCTAGTGCAGATCTTACTCCGGTTGACCTACGAGGTTCGGTAGTAACTTGATCTGAAGTTACATGATCTTCATCATTAGCTTCCTCACTAATTGGTGTAGGGGTCATAGGAACAGATTTCTGTGATGAACTACTTTCCAATAAGGGAGCAGGTACAACTACCTCATCAAATTCTACTTTCCTCCCACTCACTTCTTTCGAGAGAAACTCCTTCTCAAGAAAGGATCCATTCTTAGCAACAAATGTCTTGCCTTCGGATCTGTGATAGAAGGTGTACCCAACAGTCTCCTTTGGGTATCCTATGAAGACACATTTCTCCGATTTGGGTTCGAGCTTATCAGGTTGAAGCTTTTTCACATAAGCATCGCAGCCCCAAACTTTAAGAAACGACAACTTTGGTTTCTTGCCAAACCACAGTTCATAAGGCGTCATCTCAACGAATTTAGATGGTGCCCTATTTAACGTGAATGCAATCGTCTCTAAAGGATAACCCCAAAATGATAGCAGTAAATCAGTAAGAGACATCATAGATCACACCATATCTAGTAAAGTATGATTACGACGTTCGGACACACCATTACGCTGTGGTGTTCCGAGTGGCGTGAGTTGTGAAACTATTCCGCATTGTTTGAAATGAAGACCAAACTCATAACTCAAATATTCTCCTCCACGATCAGATCGTAGAAACTTTATTTTCTTGTTACGATGATTTTCCACTTCACTTTGAATTTTTTTTTTGAACTTTTCAGAAGTTTCAGACTTATGTTTCATCTAGTAGATATACCCATATCTTCTCAAATCATTTGTGAAGGTGAGAAAATAACGATACCCACCGCGAGCCTCAACATTCATCGGACCACATACATCAGTATGTATGATTTCCAACAAATCTGTTGCTCGCTCCATAGTTCCGGAGAACGGCGTTTTAGTCATCTTGCCCATGAGGCATGGTTCGCACGTACCAAGTGATGCACAATCAAGTGATTCCAAAAGTCCATCAAAATGGAGTTTCTTTATGCGCTTTACAACAATATGACCTAAACGGCAGTGCCACAAATAAGTTGTACTATCATTATCAACTCTGCATCTTTTGGCTTCAATATTATGAATATGTGTATCACTACTATCGAGATTCATTAAAAATAGACCACTCTTCAAGGGTGCATGACCATAAAAGATACTACTCATATAAATAGAACACACCATTATTCTCATATTTAAATGAATAACCATCTCACATAAAACAAGATCCAGATATAATGTCCATGCTCAACGCTGGCACCAAATAACAATTATTCAGGTCTAAAATTAATCCTGAAGGTAGAGAGGTAGTGTGCTGACCGCGATCACATCGACTTTGGAACCATTTCCCACGTGCATCGTCACCTCGTCCTTAGCCAATCTTCGCTTAATTCGTAGCCCCTGTTTCGAGTTGCAAATATTAGCAACAGAACCAGTATCAAATACCCATGTGCTACTGCGAGCATTAGTAAGGTACACATCAATAACATGTATATCACATATACCTTTGTTCACCTTGCCATCCTTCTTGTCTGCCAAATACTTTGGGCAGTTCCGCTTCCAGTGACCAGTCCCTTTGCAGTAGAAGCACTCCGTTTCAGGCTTAGGTCCAGACTTGGGTTTCTTCACTTGAGCAGCAACTGACTTGCTGTTCTTCTTGAAGTTCCCCTTCTTCCCTTTACCCTTTTTCTCAAAACTGGTGGTCTTGTTGACCATCAGCACTTGATGCTCTTTCTTTATTTCTACCTCCACAGCCTTTAGCATTGTGAAGAGCTCGGGAATCGTCTTATCCATCCCTTGCATAATATAGTTCATCACAAAGCTCTTGTAGCTTGGTGGCAGTGATTGAAGAACTCTGTCAATGACACTATCATCAGGAAGATTAACTCCTAGTTGAGTCAAGTGGTTGTGGTACCCAGACATTCTGAGCATATGTTCACTGACAGAACTATTCTCCTCCATCTTGCAGCTGTAGAACTTATTGGAGACTTCATATCTCTCAATCCGGGCATTTGCTTGAAATATTAACTTCAACTCCTTGAACATCTCATATGCTCCATGATGTTCAAAACGTCATTGAAGTCCCAGTTCTAAGCCGTAAAGCATGGCACACTGAACTATCGAGTAGTCAGCAGCTTTGCTCTGCCAGACGTTCATAACATCTGGTGTTTCTCCAGCAACGGGTTTGGTACCTAGCGGTGCTTCTAGGACGTAATTCTTCTATGCAGCAATGAGGATAATCCTCAAGTTACGGACCCAGTCCGTGTAATTGCTACCATCATCTTTCAACTTTGCTTTCTCAAGGAACGCATTAAAATTCAACGGAACAACAGCACGGGCCATCTATCTACAACAATATAGACATGCAAAATACTATCATGTACTAAGTTCATGATAAATTAAAGTTCAATTAATCATATTACTTAAGAACTCCCACTTAGTCAGACATCCCTCTAATCATCTAAGTGATCACGTGATCCATATCAACTAAACCATGTCCGATCATCACGTGAGATGGAGTAGCTTTCAATGGTGAACATCACTATGTTGATCATATCTACTATATGATTCACGCTCGACCTTTTGGTCTCAATGTTCCGAGGGCATATCTGCATATGCTAGGCTCGTCAAGTTTAACCCGAGTATTCTACATGTGCAAAACTGGCTTGCACTCATTGTATGTGAACATAGAGCTTATCACACCCGATCATCACGTGATGTCTCGGCACGATGAACTTTCGCAATGGTGCATACTCAGAGAGAACACTTATACCTTGAAATTTAGTGAGAGATCATCTTATAATGCTACCATCGATCTAAGCAAAATAAGATGCATAAAAGATAGACATCACATGCAATCAATATAAGTGATATGATATGGCCATCATCATCTTGTTCCTTTGATCTCCATCTCCAAAGCACCGTTATGATCACCATCGTCATCAGCTTGACACCTTGATCTCCATCGATGCATTTGTTGTCATCATGCTAACTATTACCTCCACGACTATCGCTACCGCTTAGTGATAAAGTAAAGCAATTACATGACGATTGCATTTCATACAATAAAGCGACGACCATATTGCTCCAGCTGCCAGTTGCCGATAACTGTGTTACAAAACATGATCATCTCATACAATAAAATTTAGCATCATGTCTTGACCATATCACATCACAACATGCCCTGCAAAAACAAGTTAGACGTCCTCTACTTTGTTGTTGCAAGTTTTACGTGGCTGCTACGGGCTGAGCAAGAACCGTTCTTACCTATGCATCAAAAACCACAACGCGGTATAGTGATTGCTTTTTGATCTTCAGAAAAGAACCCTGTTCATTGAATCCGATTCAACTAAAGCTGGAGAAACAGACACCCAGTAGCCACCTGTGTGCGAAGCACGTCGGTAGAACCAGTCTCGCGTAAGCATACGCGTAATGTCGGTCTGGGCCGCTTCATCCAACAATGCCGCTGAATCAAGAATCAACTAGTGATGACAAGCAATATGTATATACCAACGCCCACAACTCCTTTGTGTTCTACTCGTGCATATAACATCTACGCATAAACCTGACTCAGATGCCATTGTTGGGGAACGCAGTAATTTCAAAAAAAAATCCTACGCACACGCAAGATCATGGTGATGCATAGCGACAAGATGGGAGAGTGTCGTCCACGTACCCTCGTAGACTGTAAGCGAAAGCATTATGAGAACGTGGTTGATGTAGTCGTACGTCTTCACGATCCGACCGATCCAAGTAGTGAACGTATGCCACCTCCAAGTTCAGCACACGTTCAACTCGGTGATGTCCCACGAACTCCGATCCAGCAGAGCTTCGAGGGAGAGTTCCTTCAGCACGACGACGTGATGACGGTGATGATGATGCTACCAATGCAGGGCTTCGCCTAAGCACCGCTACGATATGACTGAGGTGGATTATGGTGGAGGGGGGCACCGCACACAGCTAAAAGATCAACTGATCAACTTGTCTCTTGGGGTGCCCCCTGCCCCTGTATATAAAGGAGCAAGGGGGAGGCCGGCCTGCCCTAGCAGGGCGCGCCAAGAGGAGTAGTCCTCCTCCTAGTGGGAGTAGGACTCCCCTTTCCTAGTCCCACTAGGAGGGGGAAGGAAGGAGTGGGAGAGGGGGAAAGGCAAGGGGGCGCCCCCCTTCCTTGTCCTATTCGGACTCAAGGGGAGGGGGCGCATGGACTGCCTTGGCCAGCCCCTCTCTCTCCACTAGGGCCCAACAAAGCCCATTAACCCCTGGGAGGTTCCGGTAACCCCATGGCACTCCGGTAAAATCCCGATTTCACCCGAAACTATTCTGATGTCCAAATATAGGCTTCCAATATATCAATCTTTATGTCTCGACCATTTCAAGACTCCTCTTCATGTTCGTGATCATATCCGGGACTCCAAACTACCTTCGGTACATCAAAACACATGAACTCATATTACCGATCGTCACCGAACTTTAAGCGTGCGGACCCTACGGGTTCGAGAACTATGTATACATGACCGAGACTCGTCTCCGGTCAATAACCAATAGCGGAACCTGGATGCTCATATTAGTTCCTACATATTCTACGAAGATCTTTATCAGCCAAACCGCATAACAACATACCTTGTTCCCTTTGTCATCGGTATGTTACTTGCCCGAGATTCGATCATCGGTATCTCAATACCTAGTTCAATCTCATTACCGGCAAGTCTCTCTACTCGTTCCATAATGCTACATCCGATAACTAACTCATTAGCTACATTGCTTGCAAGGCTTATTGTGATGTGCATTACCGAGAGGGCCCAGAGATACCTCTCCGACAATCGGAGTGACAAATCTTAATCTCGATCTATGCCAACTCAACAAGTACCACCGGAGACACCTGTAGAGCACCTTTATAATCACCTAGTTACGTTGTGACTTTTGGTAGCGCACAAAGTGTTCCTCCGGTACTCGGGAATTGCATAATCTCATAGTCATAGGAACATGTATAAGTCATGAAGAAAGCAATAGCGACAAACTAAACGATCATCGTGCTAAGCTAACGGATGGGTCAAGTCAATCACATCATTCTCTAAGCTAACGGGTGGGTCGTTGGCGGCGGTGGAGCGGGGGAGGGTGCAGGGGGTCGTCGGCGGCGGTGGAGCGGGGGAGGGTGCGGGGGGTGCTCGACGGCGAGGGGGATCTGGCGAGGGGGGATAGCGATCGAGATGGAAGGGGATCAAGATCGAGTGTCCTCATGAATATTCAATATTTTTTCATATTGAATATGAAAAAATATCATCAAATTTGAAAAAATATTCATGAATTCAAAAAGTGCCCATGAATTAAATTTAAAAATATTCATGAGTTCGAAAAATAAAAATGATAGTAGTTTTGCAAAAAAACATATAGTAGTGGCGCACTGTGTGGTAGGTGCGCCATTACTAGTTAAACTAGTAATGGCGCACTGTGACCTGGTGCGCCATTAGTATTTCTGGATTTTTTTTTAAAATATGTTAGTAGTGGCGCACCAACTCATGGTGCGCCATTACTATATAGTAGTGGCGCACCACGTTTCTGGTGCGCCATTAGTCGCCATATCATCTATAGCCCTTTTCCTAGTAGTGTCATGATCATATCCGGGACTCCGAACTACCTTCGGTACATCAAAACATATAAACTCATATTACCGATCGTCACTGAACTTTAAGCGTGCGGACCCTACGGGTTCGAGAACTATGTAGACATGACCGAGACTCGTCTCCGGTCAATAACCAATAGCGGAACCTGGATGCTCATATTGGTTCCTACATATTCTACGAAGATCTTTATCGGTCAAATCGCATAACAACATACGTTGTTCCCTTTGTCATCGGTATGTTACTTGCCCGAGATTCGGTCGTCGGTATCTCAATACCTAGTTCAATCTCGTTACTGGCAAATCTCTTTACTCGTTCCATAATGCTACATCTCGTAACTAACTCATTAGCTACATTGCTTGCAAGGCTTATTGTGATGTGCATTACCGAGAGGGCCCAGAGATACCTCTCCGACAATCAGAGTGACAAATCCTAATCTCGATCTATGAAAACTCAACAAGTATCATCAGAGACACTTGTAGAGCACCTTTATGATCACCCAGTTATGTTGTGACGTTTGGTAGCACACAAAGTGTTCCTTCGGTACTTGGGAATTGCATAATCTCATAGTCATAGGAACATGTATAAGTCATGAAGAAAGCAATAGCAACAAACAAAATGATCATCGTGCTAAGCTAACGGATGGGTCAAGTCAATCACATCATTCTCTAATGATGTGATCCCATTAATCAAATGACAACTAATGTCTATGGTTGAGAAACGTAACCATCATTAATTCAACGAGCTAGTCAAGTAGAGGCAAACTAGTGACACTCTGTTTGTCTATGTATTCACACATGTACTAAGTTTCCGGTTAATACAATTCTAGCATGAATAATAAACATTTATCATGATATAAGGAAATATAAATAAAAAATTTATTATTGCCTCTAGGGCACATTTCCTTCAATGACTTCCAGTGCGGCAGCGGTAACGGCAGCCGGCGCTGGCGGTTCAGCGCGCCCGCTAGCTCAAGTCTTAACAGATCTGTTGGATGCTCTGGCGACTCTGATGGAGGTTGAGGTAATCCCAGACAACCAGGAGCTGCACAAGGCAGAAATAGCTAAGTTGCATGATGAGATAGCGCAAGCCAAGGCGGAATTAGCAGTAAAAAACGCCAGGATGGCTGCAGAGCGGGCCGTTTTAAGTGCCCAAGCACATCGGATTCAAGCAGATTCATATCGGCTCACGGTGGATCAAAACGCGTCAAACGAAGTTTTGAGGAGAAAGTACCGGAGTTGTCTGCCTTCAGTTTATGAGTCAAGGGACCTCTTCAACACCCCTGGAGCTGGGGCCAGTAAGCCGCCGGTGGTGAATCGGATGACTGAAGCGCCAGGCGGTGGAGTGCCGGGGTAGCCGCGCGTGGCAAGTTTTCCGTATATAAACAACACCCCGCCTCGACACGTGGTAACACCGCTGTGTCACTATTCCACCCCTTTGGACAACATGATTGCTGCAGCGACACGACTGGCGACTTTACCAGTCGAGGGTGAGACTCCGACGGCGGTTGAAACCCGAAGGGCCAGGGAGCTTCTTCAAACGGATTTAGTACAGCAACATGCTTATTCTTATAGCCGTGACCGGATCCATTCAACCCCCCGTCCAAGCCGGAGCTAGAGTAGGCACATTGACTCACTAGAAGTCTCGAGTATGGAGCAGCACTGTAACAGACCTCATGGGCATGACCCGACGCGCAATGGTGCCAATGCACAGGATTTGGTGGACCAAGGCAAAGAACGTCGGGAGGCCGAGCTGGCGGCTCATCAGCATGCACCGGTTTACTCGCTGTGCCGTGTCTAATGGCGGCTCTACGAAATGAGCATCTTCCCAAGGACTTCAAAGGCCCTTGTAAGGTGCCTAATTACACAGTCGATCAAACCCCTGAGGAGTGGGTGGAGAGTTATGAGATGGCCATGGAGATGCTGGATGTTAGTGAGACTGCATACGCTAAGTACTTCACCATGATGTTAGAGGGGACGGATCACACCTGGCTGAAGGGCTGCCGGCTAACTCCATTGGGTCATGGGCAGAGCTGAAGGCCCGGTTTATCCAGAATTTCAAAGATACGTGCAAGCAGCCTATGTCGATTGTGGACTTGGTTTCTTGCGTTCAGGCTGAAGGCGAGTCAACGACAAGCTGGGTGCGCCAGGTCTCGACTATCACACATTCCTCGGACAACATCAACGTCGGCTCAGCGGTCTTAATGTAGGAGAAAAATTGTCGTTTTATTCCACTCAAACAGAAGCTTGTACGGTTTAAGCATCATTGCAATGACATGGGAGAACTTATGGCCGCTCTTGTTAAGTATGCCGACTCTGATGGTACCAAGGACCCTGATTCTGAGGATAAAAGATCGGGAAAGGGAAAGAAGAATAGCGGCATGAAGGGGCAGCAGTACAACCCTGCTAATCAGGGCGGCAATGGTAAGCGCAAGGCTGATGATTTTGTGGCTAACACCGGTGCGCGCAGTGATAACCAGCGTCGTAAGGGACCGCCGGCCCAAGGGACAAGGTTTGATCTTGATGCAGTGTTAAATCAGCCATGTCCAAAACATGAAACGAATCAGAGGCCAGCTACTCATCATTGGAAGGATTGCAGCATAATGAGAAGCTTTAGGGAGCCCATCCAGCACAACCGTGGCCCGAACGACGGTTCTGGGCCCGGCTCTCATGGTCCGGGTCGTGGAGGCGGCGACTGAAATTCCAGTTTTCACGACCAAGGCAATCAAGGTGGTTACAACCAACAGAATAATCAGGGGAATCAGCAGCAGTCCGGTTATCATAGCAACCCGAAGCAATTCAATAGTGGGTAGTACCACGTCTTTACCACCAGTCTGTGTAAGCGGGATCAGAAGTTGCATAAGAGGACAGTAAATGCTGTTACGCCGGCAGTGCCACGTTATTTACGGTGGTCAGAGCAGCCTATTGTGTGGAGTCGTGAGGATCATCCGCCCCTGGTTGATAATCCATGTCATTTGGCTCTAGTGGTGGCGCCTCAGGTTGGGGTTATAAATTTACTAAGGTACTCATGGATGGAGGTAGCTGCATTAACATACTTTATTACGAGACCTTCTGTTGCATGGGACTGACGGATAAAAATCTTAAGCTGTCAAATACTGTTTTCATGGTGTGGTGCCGGATAAGTCGGCCTACCCAGTGGGTAAGATATCTTTGGAAGTTACCTTTGGAGATGAGCATGCTCCAGATCTGAGACTTTGACTTTCGAAGTAGTCAAGATCAAGAGCCCTTATCATGCTCTATTTGGGAGGCCGGCTTATGCTAAGTTCATGGCAGGGCCTTGTTATTTCTATTTACAGCTTAAGATGCCGGGTTACAAGGGCACCATCACAGTGCATGTGAGTCGCAAGGTGGCCCTGGAATGTGGAGAAGGCGATCGGGGAATCCACAAGCTTAGATGCTTGAGACTTCTTGAAATATAATTTTGGGATGCATTGGGCATCCCCAAGCTTGAGCTTTTGTGTCTCCTTAACTCTTTTTATATCACGGTTTCCCTAAATCTTAAAAACTTCATCCTCATAAAACTCAACAAGAACTCGTGAGATAAGTTAGTATAAATCTATGCAATAACCTTATCATTCTCTACTGTAGGAAATCACTAAAATTATTATGTAACATTGCATACTAAATGCCTCTGCATATTTAATACTCCTATCCTCAAATAGAATCATTAAATATGCAAACAATGCAAACATAACAACAATGTGTCTAAACAGAACCGTCTGTAAATAATGCAAGAATATTCATACTTCTCTAACTCCAAAAATTATGAAAAATTATCATACTGTAGATAATTTGTTGTTACTAATTGTGTAAAAAAATAAGATTTATCACATTCTGACTTTCCAAAAGAATTCAGACAATAATAGAAAACTTTCTGTTTTCAAAACAGCAACATATAGACTTGCAAAATAAGCATGGTAAAGGCTATACTTGACCTTTTTATTGAACTAAAAGATGGAAAACATTGTTCTAAATAACATCAACCAAATCTCAAAATAATAAAATGATGCTCCAAGCAAAACACATATCATGTGACGAATAAAAATATAGCTCCAAGTGAGGTTACCGATAATGTTAAAGACGAAAGAGGGGATGCCTTCCGGGGCATCCCCAAGCTTTGTTGCTTGGGTCTTGCTTGAATATTACCTTGGGGTCCCTTGGGCATCCTCAAGCTTAGGGTCTTGCCACTCCTTATTCTCCTCATATCGATATCTCACCCGGAACTTGAAAACTTCAATCACACAAAACTTAACGGAACTTCGTGAGATATGCTAGTATGATAAAGACAAATCATTCACTTTGGTACTGCCAAGACAAGATTGATGATTTTTCTCACATAATGCCTACTGTACCTTATCATTTCCACAATTTATATTGAGCAATATAAGCCACAGAAACTAGAAAACAAGAAAACTATGCATTGAAAACAGAATCTGTCAAAAACATAATAGTATGTAATGATCTGAAGAACAACCATACTTTTGTTCCTCCAAAAAATCTGAAAAATTATAAAAACATAGACAAGTTTTACATCAATCATGTGTCAAAAATTCAGAATTTTGTCACGTTCTAGTGAATTTTTCAGAAATTCTTCTACTCGACGAAAAAGTTTATGTTTTTGCATAGAATCCAGTCAACTATCATTCGCACTATCCCAAAGGCTTTATGTCGGTGTCAAAACCGGTGGATCTCGGGTAGGGGGTCCCGAACTGTGCGTCTAGGCCGGATGGTAACAGGAGGCAGAGAACACTTTGTTTTACCCAGGTTCGGGCCCTCTCGATGGAGGTAATACCCTACTCCTGCTTGATTAATATTGATGATATGGGTAGTACAAGCGTAGATCTACCACGAGATCAAGGAGGCTAAACCCTAGAAGCTAGCCTATGGTATGATTGTTGTGTATGGAGTTGATTGCCTACGGACTACAACCCTCCGGTTTATATAGACACCATATAGGGTTAGGGTTACACAGAGTCGGTTACAATGGTAGGAGATCTTGAATATCACATCGCCAAGCTTGCCTTCCACGCCAAGGAAAGTCCCATCCGGATACGGGACGAAGTCTTCAATCTTGTATCTTCATAGTCTAGGAGTCCGGCTGAAGGTATAGTCCGGCTACCCGAACACCCCCTAATCCAGGACTCCCCCAGTAGCCCCTGAACCAGGCTTCAATGACAACGAGTCCGGCGCGCAAATTGTCTTCGGCATTGCAAGGCGGGTTCCTCCTCCAAATCCTTCATAGAAGATTGTAAACACCAAGAGTAGTGTCCGATTCTGCAAAATAAGCTTCCACATATTGCCATAGAGAGAATAATATTAACACAAATCAAATCTGCTGACGTATTCCGCAGTGTGCTATCACACTACGGCCAAGTCCTTTACTTGAATCGTTTTGCCTTTCCACCTCAGCATGTTCGGCGAGGCGGTTTCCTTGGCACGTCTTGTCAAAGCAGAGATCGTGTGCCCCTTTTACGGGATTCTCATCAATACGGGCGTGGGTAACCCTAATCGCGCCATTTAGCATGGTGCTTGGGAGGCAAGCGAGTTTTATTAGGCAGGTGGGGACGCACAACCGCATCCGCCCATATAAGGGGATAAGGATCCACCTTTTTACCTACGCCTTCTTCCTCCTTTGCCTATCCATCTCCTGCGCACTCGAGCTCTAGCGCCCAAGCCCGCACTTCCCACCTCAACCTTCTCCAGCGATGTCCGGAGCAGGAGGAAAGTGGAAGGTCTCCTCCGTCACGGAGGGTGACGTCAAAAAGCTTAGGAAGGCCGGATACTTGTCCAAAGACATCGCGCACCGGCTTCCCGATGAGGGGCAGCTTGTCCCCACCCTAAGGCCCCGTGAGAGGGTAGTATTCCTTCCCCACTTCCTCCGCGGACTGGGTTTTCCACTTCACCCATTCGTCCGGGGGCTCATGTTCTACTACGGCCTGGATTTTCACGATCTGGCCCCGAACTTCATCCTCAACATCTCGGCGTTTATCGTCGTGTGCGAGGCTTTCCTCCGCGTCCGCCCCCATTTCGGCCTCTGGCTCAAGACCTTCAATGTCAAGCCCAAGGTGGTGCGCGGCTACCAGGCGGAGTGCGGAGGCGCCATGGCAGGCAAGATTGCCAACGTCCTGTGGTTCGAGGGCTCCTTCGTAGAGACCCTAAAGGGGTGGCAAGCCGTGTGGTTTTACATCACCGAGCCATGCGATCCGAAATGGATCGCAGCCCCCGAGTTCCGATCCGGACCCCCCATGCGGCTCACGTCCTGGAAAGAGACGGGCCTATCATGGGGTAACGATAAAGAGGTGACCGGACTGAAGACATGCATCGAGTCCCTGGTAAACAAGTCAATCAGGCTTGTAAATGTAGTCCAGGTCATGCTCATTCGCCGAATCCTCCCGTGTCAACAACGGGACTTTACTCTATGAGAGTTCGACCCGGCACGGCACCGAACCCTTAACAGGCTTTTCGACACGATGTATGAAGACGTCTGGAAGGTGCTAATCAAAGGTGCCGAGGCTCCCGCATCCACCTCCGAGGACCGCGGATACAGCTCGCAGCATCACACTAGCGAGGTAAGCTATTTTCACCTTTTACAGGATGTTCAGCTTTTTTCATAGTTTAACTCTATGCGGGATCTAAACTCCCTTACCTTTGACAGGCTTGGCGGGCGGTATCCGGACCAATTAACTGTCTGGCTCCGCTGCCCGAAGACCCAGCCCCAGCTCTACTAGTGAAGCTGCTAGCTCCGGCGCCTTATGCGGTGCCGGAAAAGAAGGCCAAGAAGAAGAAGACCACGGGGACTCGAAAGAGTACCCGGAACATGGTGTTGTCGGACTCGTCATCCGATGAGTCCGAGACGCCCTCCTCCCGTGAAAACGAGGAGGAGGAAGAAGAAAGCTCTCCCCCCCCAGCGGAGGGAGGAAAGAAAAGGAAGGCTGCCCCAATGGGGAAGGCCGAAGGGTCCAAGAAGAGGAAGACCCCTCCGCCGGACTATGCCCCCGACGCCGACGAGGACGAAGAGGAGTGGCCGGACAGGGCCAGGCGTCCGGCGAAATCGTACGTGTTCGGATACCAGAGTAACTCATGATATTCCTTTTGTTGCACAGCTTTCCCTAATGTCGAATATAATCATGCAGCCCGCCCCGGGCCGAACTCAACGAGTCGTCGAGCGGCTCCCTGGATTCATCGGACGTGAACTCAGTTCCGCTCGTTGTCTCCCCCCGCATTGCGGATGACGCCGAAGTGGTGTCGCAACGAGCTCCGGGGCAGGAGGAAGTGGTCCTGGAGGAGTCGCAAGGCAACCTCCCGGACTCCAGGAGTAAAGGGGACAAGACCCCCCAGGGCTGCAAGTACGGCTTTGAGCCGGACACCGTGCCGGAATCTTCAACGATTCCGGACCGCGGCAGGCGAACTCCTTCAAAGAGGAGCAAGCCTTCTGAGCCGGCAGCCTCCGTCCAACCGGAGGTGCCGGACAATCTGCTGGAGGTGCTTGAAGGCGCCTCCATCAACGAGGAACACCGTACTATTATGAGTATGGTGATCCAGAAGGTTCAGTCCGCCAAGAGCGGACTGAGTGAAGCTTGCGCTAGCCTCCTAACAGGCTTCGAGGTAAGTAAAAAATATGTAAAAATATTACGCATAGACAGTAGCCCCTGATGCTCTGTTTGGCGTTCGGAAAGAAAAGCCGAATAGAGGATCTAGTAAATTTCACAGGAGTCTAATAAAAAGAGTCAATATGCGTATGCAGGCTTCGCTGCTATCCACCGCCGCACTGACTGCGGAGGTGGGTGTCCTGAAGCAGGACCTCAAGCGGACCGAGCAAGAACTCGGCCTTGCCAAGCGGCAGCTCGAGGAGAAAGAAGGTAAGAAATACCTTACAGAAAAAGGTGCCTATAGAGAGGCGTGATTGCAAAAAATAACAGGATTGTACTGCTTATTGTAGGGGCCACGACTGAGGTGGCAACCCTCAAGCAGGCGCTATCTGAGGCCGAAAAGAAAACGGCCGTCCGAGAAACTTGGGGCTCAGGTTGGCGAGGTGCAGCAAGAGCTTCAGTCTCTCATGAAAAAACATGAGAGTTTGGAGCTTGAGTCAAAGACCCAGGCGTCCGAGCTCGCGACGGCCCTTGAGACTGCCAAGTCTGCCAAGGCCGAAGCCCAAAAGGCCCGCCAAGAGTTGGAGGAGGTGAAAAAGATAGCAGCGGGTAAGGCATTCTTCATGCAAAGCGGAAATATAAAAGTAAACTACTTGTTACTTACCCGAATCCGGAGCTCTCCAGGGGCATTCGCAGATCTTCCCCGCAGCGTATCCGATGCCGCCGCATTCTACCGAGCTGAAGAGGGCAGCTCGACGGAGAAGGTGTTCTGGTCTCAGTATGCTGAGGCCGGACACCCTGTGCCCTGGTCAAGCTCCACAAGGCGGCCGAACAGGCCATGAAGGGCTTCATGGTTCGGCTGTGGCCCGGAGAGGCCCTGCCTGGGAGCTACTTCGGGCTGGTGCGGCGGCTGGTGGAGGCCTGTCCAAGGCTGGAGGTTATCAAGCGCTCCGTCTGCATCAAAGGTGCCCATAGGGCCCTTGCCCGTGCAAAGGTGCACTGGGGTAAGCTGGACGGTGAGAAGCTTGTGAGGGACGGGCCGCCGCCGGGGAAGGAGCATCGCAAGCCCGAGAACTATTATAAGGATGTTCTTGCAGGTGCCCGCCTTGTGGCGGATGAATGCACCAAGGATGTAATTTTTGAATGAACTTGCTCGTGTTTATCCTGTGCGCTGAAAAACTTGTTCATATGCGCTAAGCAATGCTTATTGAATTTAAAATATTATTTTCTGTGCGGCCGTTTATCAAAAATTGGGAGATGGCCAGTCGTCGGCTTCTGCCCCCATGCCACTAGTGCTGGGGTGTTCGGTGATAAACCTGTGCGCTCTTTTTCCTATGTTTGGGTCCTTCGAGGGAGGCGCTCAGCACGACGAACCAGGCAATCGGACTATAATGCTTGAACACTCTCACTTAGCCATAGAACTTTATAATTTTGAATTTCGGCGAAGCCCCTAGTTCGGAAGACCGAGTTCGGGGCGCTATCCACGCCTTGGCTGGGGTTATCCAGCTCCTCGCTCGAAGCGGCATAAGTCTTTAGGGACTCGAAAAAACCTCTCGAACAGCGACCGGTCTCTCGCCTCATCATGACAGTCAGTTTTAGCTTTCTCCACTGAGGTGCTTAACCCAGCTCAACCGGGGCACAATCGCAGTGGTTCTCCTAGTGCTACCTTAGCCGATATAGCGGAACGTAAGGCACCAAAACATAGGAGCCGGGCAAACCCAACTATTGACCCAAATCATGATTCGGAGCCGATGCATATAGTGCTATAAGTTCGAGGTGCCGCACTTGTGAAAGTGTACGGACTTCTCACACCATATTAAAGGGTACTGAAGCCCCTGGCGTACTTGCCGTACCATAGTGTACGGGTGCAACATGTCATTAATGAACATATATAAAGGAGATTATAATGCAAAAAATAGGCAAAAAGCTATGCATTGTTTATAAAGAGGCTATTTATCAAAGCCGAACGATACAAATAGTGCGGTAAGCAAAAGATATTGGACTATTTAGTATGTCCTGACCAGGGGCAGGCCGCGGAATTGTATTTAAAATAGGTATACTGCTCGTAACAGAGACCACCTGGGAGTTCCATAATGCGGCATGGCTTGTCTGGCTCCCTGGATCTTGCATCGTTTGTGCGGCAGTCTAATTGCCGAACAGGTCGTCCGAAGTATGGAGTCCTGGAAATAAGAAAAAATTAAAAGAAGAATCCGGCAGCCCCTGGTATGTTTTAAGCCGTATTTTGGGCGTGCCGTTATTGTGCCCCTTCCCATGTGCCCATGGTATTTCAAGGGCGTAGTTATGTATGCGAGGTACTGGTTTCTCTATGTTGCGAAAGCTGGGGTTGGGGCCGCATTGCTACGCTTGCTCAGAGTGTGCTAGGCGGTCCTGCTGTGGATTACTCCGGGCGCGCTTGGCAGTGTCTGGCTTTTAATGGCCGGACTGGAGAATTGCCTGAGAAGGCTACTTTGTACCTCCGCTGCGAGAGCCGCCGTATGCTCCTCCGTACGGAGGGAGCGTTCGGTGTTTCCATTGACCGTAATTACTCCTCGATGGCCTGGCATCTTGAGCTTGAGATATGCGTAGTGCGGCACCGCATTGAACTTTGCGAATGCGGTTCGTCCGAGCAGGGCGTGATAGCCACTGCGAAACGGGACTATATCGAAGATTAACTCTTCGCTTCGGAAATTGTCCGGGGATCCGAAGACCACTTCAAGTGTTACTGAGCCTGTACAGTTGGCTTCTACACCTGGTATGATGCCTTTAAAGGTCTTTCTTGTGGGCTTAATCCTTGAGGGATCTATGCCCATTTTCCGCACTGTATCCTGATAAAGCAGGTTCAGGCTACTGCCGCCGTCCATGAGGACTCTTGTGAGGTGAAATCCGTCGATAATTGGGTCGAGAACCAATGCGGCGAAGCCGCCATGACGGATGCTAGTGGGATGGTCCCTTCGATCAAAAGTGATCGGGAAAGAGGACCATGGGTTGAACTTTGGGGCGACGGGCTCCATCGCGTATACGTCCCGTAGCGCACGCTTCCGCTCCCGCTTGGGAATGTGGGTTGCGTATATCATGTTCACCGTCCGCACTTGTGGGGGAAAACCCTTCTGTCCAGTGTTGTTCGGCGGCTTGGGCTCCTCGTCGTCACTGTGCAGCCCCTTGTCTCTGTTTTCGGCCCTTAACTTGCCTGCCTGCTTGAACACCCAACAATCCCTGTTAGTGTGATTGGCTGGCCTTTCGGGGGTGCCATGTATCTGGCACAAGCGATCGAGTATTCAGTCCAAACTGGACGGGCCTTGAGTATTCTTTTTTTATGTCTTTTTCCGCTGACCGGATTTATATCCTTTGAATCCGGCATTGACTGCCGTGTCTTCATTGCTGTCGCTGTTGACGCGGCGTTTTTGCTTATTCTGACGTGTCCTGCCACTTTTGTCCTTGGTGTCCGAATTACCAGGGTTCTTTGATAAGTTGTTGCTGCGAGCTAGCCAGCTGTCTTCTCCCGCGCAAAAGCGGGTCATGAGTGTCGTGAGGGCTGCCATGGATTTCGGCTTTTCCTGTCCCAGGTGCCGGGCAAGCCACTCGTCGCGGATGTTATGCTTGAAGGCTGCTAGGGCCTCTGCGTCCGGACAGTCGACTATCTGGTTTTTCTTTGTTAGGAACCGTGTCCAGAATTGTCTGGCCAATTCTTCTGGCTGCTGAATTATGTGGCTTAAGTCGTTGGCATCCGGCGGTCGCACGTAAGTGCCCTGGAAGTTGTCGAGGAATGCGGCTTCCAGGTCCTCCCAAGAACCGATTGAGTCTGCTGGCAAGCTGTTAAGCCAATGCCGGGCCGGTCCTTTAAGTTTGAGCGAGAGGTACTTGATGGCATGTAGATCATCGCCGCGTGCCATGTGGATGTGAAGGAGATAATCCTCTATCCATACCGCCGGGTCTGTTGTGCCATCGTATGATTCGATGTTTACGGGTTTGAAACCCTCTGGGATTTTATGCTCCATTACTTCATTCGTGAAGCATAGCGGGTGTGCGGCGCCTCTCTACTGGGCTATATCACGACACAACTCGGAAGAGCTATGTCTGTTGTATTCGGCCCGGCCGGATTTGTTGTATCCAGAGTGAAGATCATTGTCACATGCCGTAGGGCGCCTGCGCGATCCGTAGATCGATCTTGTTTGTCTTGCCTTATCCTCCAGTATGTCTCGCAGGTCGGGCACATTTTCCCGTGCCTTAGTTGAGCGGCGTCGGGGCATGGCTTGGGTGGAGGGCCGACAGGCCTCTCTGTCGCGGCCGCGAGGTGGCCGGTCTGCCATGTCATGCGCTGGTGATGTAGGTGCTTCCTCTTCTGATCGGGGTAGCGACCTGCGCTTCGGATAACTCTTGGAGGGGCGTTCGAGTTCATACTCTTCGGCCGCAAGGTCTTCTGTCCATCTGTCAGCTAGCAATTCTTGGGCAGCTCTAAGCTGTTGCTGCTTTTTCTTGAGGCTGCTTGCCGTGGCTAAAAGCCTGCGTTTAAAACGCTCTTGTTCGGCGGGGTCTGATGGTATGACGAATTCGTCGTCATCGAGGCTTGCCTCGTCTTCGGAGGGAGGCGTATAGTCATCCTCGACCTCTCGGTCTGCCGCTTTCTCATGAGGGTTGGCTTTTCCATCTTCCTGTGCCGAATTTTGCTGAGGTGGGTGTTCTTCGGCGCTATCCGGGGTAGTATTATCTCCTGTGCCGGAATCACCGTTTTTTCTTTGGCGGGATATAGAGCGGCGCCGCTGATGCCGGCACTTTTGCTGTTTCTTGGGGGCATCATCCCCTACTGTTCCATCGCCATCTCCATCTTTTGGAGTATCCACCATATATATGTCATATGAAGAGGTGGCCTTCCAGCGCCCTACAGGTGCTGGTTCTTGTTTGTCTCCTGCATCGTCGTCCATGCCGTCGATGTCTTTAGAGTCGAAGTCCAGCGTGTCGGTTAAGTCGTTGACAGTGGCTACAAAGTGGGTGGTGGGTGGGCTTTGAATTTCTTCGTCGTCCGTATCCCAACCTTGCTGACCGTAGTCCGGCCAGGGCTCTTCTGATAAAGAGAGAGACTTTAGAGAATTCAGGATATCGCCGAAGGGCGAGTGCTGAAAAATGTTCGCGGCGGTGAACTCCATGATCGGCGCCCAATCGGATTTGATCGGCAGGGGCGCGGGGGGCTCGGAGTTCGGAGAGGAATCTGGCTCCTCGGAGTCATGGTCCATGCGGAGTGCGGGGCTGGAGTTCAGCTCAATCGCCTCTGAGATCACAGCCCCTGAGGCAGCGTCCAACCGCTGATTCTCGATCGGTGCAGTGGGCTCCGAATCAATGGTCGGAACCGATGCGTGTGCGGCCTCCAAGGCACTGTTCGGTGGCAGAGCTATATCATGCCCATCGAGACAGTGCGGCACGCTTGGCTGTGGCTCGAATCCGTCGAAGATCAAGTCCCCGCGGATGTCAGCCGTGTAGTTTAGGCTTCCAAACCTGACCTGATGTCCAGGGGCGTAGCTTTCGATCTGCTCAAGGTGGCCAAGCGAATTGGCCCGCAGTGCGAAGCCGCCGAAGACGAAGATCTGTCCGGGGAGAAAAGTCTCACCCTGGACTGCATCGTTGTTGATGATCGAAGGAGCCATCGGGCCTAAAAGCGACGACACAGAGGAACTCTCAATGAAAGCACCAATGTCGGTGTCAAAACCGGCGGATCTCGGGTAGGGGGTCCCGAACTGTCCGTCTAGGCCGGATGGTAACAGGAGGTAGGGAACACTTTGTTTTACCCAGGTTCGGGCCCTCTCGATGGAGGTAATACCCTACTCCTGCTTGATTAATATTGATGATATGGGTAGTACAAGAGTAGATCTACCACGAGATCAAGGAGGCTAAACCCTAGAAGCTAGCCTATGGTATGATTGTTGTGTATGGAGTTGATTGCCTACGGACTACAACCCTCTGGTTTATATAGACACCAGATAGGGTTAGGGTTACACAGAGTCGGTTACAATGGTAGGAGATCTTGAATATCGCATCGCCAAGCTTGTCTTCCACGCCAAGGAAAGTCCCATCCGGATACGGGACGAAGTCTTCAATCTTGTATCTTCATAGTCTAGGAGTCCGGCTGAAGGTGTAGTCCGGCTACCCGAACACCCCTTAATCCAGGACTCCCTCACTTTACTTGGCATTTTATTGAAACAAAAGCTATAAAACATGATTACTATAGTAGCCTAATCATGTGAAAACACAAAAACAATAGGGGTAAATTTTGGGTTGTCTCCCAACAAGCGCTTTTCTTTAATGCATTTCTAGCTAGGTATGATGATTTGAATGATGCTCACATAAAATATAAGAATTGAAACATAATCGGAGCATCATTAAGCATATAACTAGCACATTTAAGCCTAACCCACTTCCTATTCATAGGGATTTTGTGAGCAAACAATTTATAGGAACAAGAATCAACTAGCATAGGAAGGCAAAACAAGCATAACTTCAAAACTTTGAACATAAAGAGAGGAAACTTGATATTATTGAGATACGTAGAAGCATATATTCCTCTCTCGTAATAATTTTCAGTAGCATTATGAATGAATCCAACAATATAACTATCCACAACCATACAAATTTTATTACTCTCCACATAAGAAAATTTATTCTCATGAATAGTAGTGGGAGCAAACTCAACAAAATAACTATCATGAGGCATAATCCAATTGAAAATTAAAATCATGATGACAAGTTTCATGGTTATCATTATTGTTTATAGCATACATGTCATCACAATAATCATCATCATAGATAGCAACTTTGTTCTCATAATCAATTGGAACCTCTTCCGAAATAGTGGAATCATCATTAAATAAAGTCATGACCTCTCCAAATCCACTTTTATCAATATTGTGAAAAGATTCAACACCCTCCAAAATAGTGGGATCATTACCTAGAGTTAAAATCTTCCAAACCCACTCTCATCAACATAATCATCATAAATAGGTGGCATGCTATCATCATAATAAATTTGCTCATCAAAACTTGGGGGACAAAAATATCATCTTCATCAAACATAGCATCCCCAAGCTTGTAGCTTTGCATATCATTAGCATCATGGATATTCGAAGAATTCTTACTAAAAACATTGAAATCATGCTCATCATTCAAATATTTTATGGTAAACATTTTATTGACTTCTTCTTCTAACACTTGAGCACAATTTTCCTTTCCATTATTTTCACGAAAGACATTAAAAAGATGAAGCATATGAGGCAACCTCAATTCCATTTTTTGTAGTTTTCTTTTACAGACTAAACTAGTGATAAAACAAGAAACTAAAAGATTCAATGGCAAGATCTAAAGATATATCTTCAATGACTCACCTCACCGGCAACGACGCCACAAAAGATGTTGGGGATATGACTATCAGATATGAACCGCCCAGGAAGGGCCGGGTCATCCATTGTGATGGTTCATATAAATGAAGCCCTAGAGTATACTAAGGATGGTGGTTCATAGATAGGCTTGTTAAAAGGCCCAAATCCAGAGGCGGCTTAAGTCCCGTAAGTGTAAACCGCCATGTATATGTAATCTTGTATTGTAAGGCATGTAAGATAAGTCACTGAGCTGGACACGTTTGTATGAGCTGGTCGGGACTCTGTATGCCGCAGGGCCTCAACCCCTGTATATAAGGGGATGACTCAGCAGCGGCTTAGGGAAAGAAAATACAGATCGAAAGCTAGGCAAAGCAGATTCGCTCACTGGTAATCGAAACCCTAGCAATACAACCTCAAACTGGATTAGGCTTTTACCTTCACCGCAAGGGGCCGAACCAGTATAAACTCCTCGTGTCCTTTGTCCCTGTTTAACCCCTTTAAGCTAACCTCATCGTAATGGCTCCACAACTAAGTCTTCCATGAGGACATCTGCCGTGACACTTCCACGACAGTTGGCGCCCACCGTGGGGCCAGCGCACAGTGGTTTTGAGTTCTTAAAGGGCAGCTTCGAAGGGCTCAAGGGATACGCTGTGGGCCGGATGACCAAGAGTCGTCGCGACAAGCTCTACATCGACGATGCAGGGTGGGGCCCAGAGGCCGGCTCAATTGAGTACGGCTATCGGGCCCCCTTCAGCAGAATCCATGTCTTTATCGGCAAGATCGGCGAGCCGGGCCCTGAGCCGGACATCTGCACCGACATCATCGAGACGACTCAGCGTGCACGACCCGCCTGGGCTCAACCTGTTGTAAAAGCATATCTTCGTTGGGTTCACCCATGGGGCTGAGTTGGAAGGCTCTGTCTCTGGTGGTGATACGGCCATCTGCTCTAATGATGAGTTGTCCACAGGCGAGACCAACTCAATGTATCAGCTACAAGAAGGGCGGCTTGGGGGCTGTTCCGATGGAGACAATATTCCGGATCACCATGATCCGCTGAACAGGGTGGCGATCTTCATGGCTGGCTCCCAACCGGTTCTTGGTTTAACAGCCTCCGCGACTATGACTTCTAGTGCGGCAGCGGTAACGACAGCCGGGGCTGGTGGTTCAGCGCGCCCGCCGGCTCAAGTCTTAACAGATCTGTTGGATGCTCTGGCGACTATGATGGAGGTTGAGGTAACCCCAGACAACCAGGAGCAGCACAGGGCAAAAATAGCTAAGTTGCATGATGAGATAGCGCAAGCCAAGGCGGAATTAGTAGCAGAAAACGCCAGGATGGCTGCAGAGCGGGCCGTTTTAAGTGCCCAAGCACAACGGATTCAAGCAGATTCATACCGGCTCACGGTGGATCAGAACGCGTCAAACGAAGTTTTGAGGAGAAAGTACCGGAGTCGTCTCCCTTAGTTTATGAGTCAAGGGACCTCTTCAACACCCCTGGAGCCAGGGCCAGTAACCCACCAGTGGTGAATCAGATGACTGAAGCGCCACGCGGTGGAGTGCCGGGTCAGCCGAGCGTGGCAAGTTCTTCGTATATAAGCAACACCCCGCCTCAACACGTGGTAACACTGCCGGGTCACTATTCCACCCCTTTGGACAACATGATTGCTGCAGCAACGTGACTGGCAGCTTTACCAGTCGAGGGTGAGACTCCGATGGCGGTTGAAACCCGAAGGGCCAGGGAGCTTCTTCAAACGGCTTTAGTACAACAACAGGCTTATTCTTATAGCCGTGACCGGATTCATTCAACCCCTCATCCAAGCCGGAGCTAGAGTAGGCACATTGACTCACCAGAAGTCTCGAGTACGGAGCATCACCGTAACCGACCTCATGGGCATGACCCGGCGTGCAATGGTGCCAATGCACAGGATTTGGTGGACCAGGGCAAAGCACGTCGGGAGGCCGAGCTAGCGGCTCATCAGCATGCACCGGTTTACCCGACTGCTTTAGTTGAGACCGGTGTAACTTCTAAATCTTTCGGTGTGCCGTGTCTAACGGCGGCTCTACGAAACGAGCGTGTGCCCAAGGACTTCAAAGGCCCTCGTAAGGTGCCTAATTACACAGCCGATCAAGCCCCTGAGGCGTGGGTATTGAGTTATGAGATGGCCATGGATATGCTGGATGTTATCGAGACTACATATGCTAAGTACTTCACCATGATGTTAGAGGGGACGGCTCACACCTGGCTGAAGGGGCCGCCAGCTAACTCCATCGGGTCATGGGCGGAGCTGAAGGCCCGGTTTATCCAGAATTTCAAAGATACGTGCAAGCATCCTATGTCGATTGTGGACTTGGTTTCTTGCGTTTAGGCTGAAGGCGAGTCAACGACCAGGTGGGTGCGCCGGGTCTCGAGAATCATACATTCCTCGGACAACATCAACGTCGGCTCAGCGTTCTTAATGTTGGAGAAAAATTGTTGTTTTATTCCACTCAAACTGAAGCTTGGGCGGCTTAAGCGTCATTGCAATGACATGGGAGAATTTATGGCGGCTCTTGTTAAGTATGCCGACTCTGATGGTACCAAGGACCCCGATTCTGAGGATGAAAGATCGGGAAAGGGAAAGAAGAGTAGCGGCATGAAGGGGCAGCAGTACAACCCTACCAATCAGGGCGACAATGGTAAGCGCAAGGCTGATGATTTGGTGTCTAACACCGGTGCGCGCAGTGATAACCAACGTCGGAAGGATCCGCCGGCTCAAGGGACAAGGTTTGATCTTGATGCAGTGTTAAATCTATTGGGGATCGTTGCAGAAATTTAAAAATTTCTACGCATCACTAAGATCAATCTATGGAGAGACTAGCAATGAGAGAGAGGGGAGTGCATCTTCATACCCTTGAAGATCGTGATACGGAAGCATTAAAAGAACGCGGATGAAGGAGTTGTACTCGTAGCGATTCATATCGCGGTTGATTCCGATCTAAGCGCCGAACCACGGCGCCTCCGCGTTCAACACACGTATAGCCCGGGGACGTCTCCTCCTTCTTGATCCAGCAAGGGGGATGGAGAAGTTGGGGAAGAACTCTGGCAGCACGACGGCGTGGTGGTGGAGCTCGCAGTTCTCCGGCTGGGCTTCACCAAGCTCAACAGAGGAGGAGATGTTGGGGAGAGGGAGGGCTACACCTTGGATGTTTTACTGCTGCCCTCCCTCCACCCCTCTATTCGTAGGGCGAAGGGGGCCGGCCCCTCTAGATGAGATCTAGAGGGGGGGGGCAAGGGGAGGGGGCTTGCCCCCCAAGCCAAGGGGGGCACCCCCTTTAGGGTTCCCCCAAACTCTAGGCGCATGGGCCCTAGGGGATGGCGCCCAGCCCACTTAGGGGCTGGTTCCCTTACACATGCAGCCCATAGGGCTCTCCGGGGTAGGTGGACCCTCCCGGTGGACCCTCCCGGTGGACCCCTGGAACCCCTTCGGTGGTCCCGACACAATACCGATAAACCCCCGAACACTTCTGGTGATCGTATGATGACTTCCCATATATAAATCTTCACCTCCGGACCATTCCGGAACTCCTCATGACGTTCGGGATCTCATTCGGGACTCCTAACAACATTCGGTAACTACATACTATTTCCCATAACAACTCTAGCGTCACCAAACCTTAAGTGTGTAGATCCTACGTGTTCGGGAATCATGCAGACATGACCGAGACATCTCTCCGGCTAATAACCAACAGCGGGATCTGGATACCCATGTTGGCTCCCACATGTTCCACGATGATCTCATTGGATGAACCACGATGTTAGGGATTCAATCAATCCTATACACAATTCCCTTTGTTTATTGGTATGATACTTGCCCGAGATTTGATCGTCGGTATCCCTATACCTTGTTCAATCTCGTTACCGGCAAGTCTCTTTACTCGTTCCGTAACACATCATCCCGTGATCAACTCCTTGGTCACATTGAGCTCATTATGATGATGTCTTACCGAGTGGGCCCAGAGATACCTCTCTATCACACGGAGTGACAAATCCCAGACTCGATTCGTGCCAACTCAACAGACACTTTCGGAGATACTCGTAGTGTGCCTTTATAGCCACCCAGTTACGTTGTGACATTTGGCACACCCAAAGCATTCCTACGGTATCCGAGAGTTGCACAATCTCATGGTCCAAGGAAATGATACTTGACATTAGGAAAGCTTTAGTAGATGAACTACACGATCTTGTGCTATGCTTAGGATTGGGTCTTGTCCATCACATCATTCTCCTAATGATGTGATCCCGTTATCAACGACATCCAATGTCCATGGTCAGGAAACCGTAACCATCTATTGATCAACGAGCTAGTCAACTAGAGGCTCACTAGGGACATGTTCTGGTCTATATATTCACACATGTATTACGATTTCCGAATAACACAATTATAGCATGAACAATAGACAATTATCATGAACAAGGAAATATAATAATGACCATTTTATTATTGCCTCTAGGGCATATTTCCAACAGTCTCCCACTTGGTCTAGAGTCAATAATCTAGTTACATTGTGATGAATCGAACACCCATAGAGTTCTGGTGTTGATCATGTTTTGCTCATGGAAGAGGTTTAGTCAACGGATCTGCGGCATTCAGGTCCGTATGCACTTTACAAATCTCTATGTCTCCATCTTGAACATTTTCACAAATGGAGTTGAAGCGACGCTTGATATGCCTGGTCTTCTTGTGAAACCTGGGCTCCTTGGCAAGGGCAATAGCTCCAGTGTTGTCACAAAAGAGAGTCATCGGGCCCAACGCATTGGGAATAACTCCTAGGTCGGTAATGGACACCTTCATCCAGATTGCTTCATGTGCTGCCTCCGAGGCTGCCATGTACTCCGCTTCACATGTAGATCCCGCCACGATGCTTTGCTTGCAACTGCACGAGCTGACTGCCCCACCATTCAAAATATACACGTATCCGGTTTGTGACTTGGAGTCATCCAGATCTGTGTCGAATCTAGCATCGACATAACCCTTTACGACGAGCTCTTCGTCACGTCCATAAACGAGAAACATATCCTTAGTCCTTTTCAGGTACTTCAGGATATTCTTGACTGCTGTCCAGTGTTCCATGCCGGTATTACCTTGGTACCTTCCTACCAAACTTACAACAAGGTTTACATCAGGTCTGGTACACAGCATGGCATACATAATAGACCCTATGGCCGAGGCATAGGGGATGACACTCATCTTTTCTCTATCTTCTGCCATGGTCGGGCATTGAACCGTGCTCAATCTCACACCTTGCAATACAGGCAAGAATCCCTTCTTGGACTAATCCATATTTAACTTCTTCAATATCTTGTCAAGGTACGTGCTTTGTGAAAGACCAATGGGGCGCCTCGATCTATCTCTATAGATCTTGATGCCTAATATGTAAGCAGCTTCTCCAAGGTCCTTCATTGAAAAACACTTATTCAAGTAGGCCTTTATGCTGTCCAAGAATTCTATATCATTTCCCATCAATAGTATGTCATCCACATATAATATGAGAAATGCTACAGAGCTCCCACTCACTTTCTTGTAAACATAGGCTTCTCCATAAATCTGCGTAAACCAAAACGCTTTGATCATCTCATCAAAGCGAATGTTCCAACTCCGAGATGCTTGCACCAGCCCATACATTGAGCGTTGGAGCTTGCATACCTTGTCAGCATTCTTAGGATCGACAAAACCTTCCGGCTGTATCATATACAATTCTTCCTTAAGGAAACCATTTAGGAATGATGTTTTGACGTCCACTTGCCATATCTCATAATCATAGAATGCAGCAATTGCTAACATGATTCGGACGGACTTCAGCTTCGCTACGGGTGATAAGGTATCATCATAGTCAACCCCTTGAACTTGTTGATAACCCTTAGCAACAAGCCGAGCTTTATAGATGGTCACATTGCCATCCGCGTCCGTCTTCTTCTTCTTAAAGATCCATTTATTTTCTATGGCTCGCCGATCATCGGGCAAGTCTGTCATAGTCCATACTTTGTTTTCATACATGGATCCTATCTCGGATTTCATGGCTTCAAGCCATTTGTTGGAATCTGGGCCCGCCATCGCTTCTTCATAGTTCGAAGGTTCACCGTTGTCTAACAACATTATTTCCAGGACAGGGTTGCCATACCATTCTGGTGTGGAACGTGTCCTTGTGGACCTACGAAGTTCAGTAGTAACTTGATCCAAAGTTCCTTGATCATCATCATTAACTTCCTCTCTAGTCGGTGTAGGCACCACAGAAACATTTTCTTGAGCTGCCCTACTTTCTGGTTCAAGAGGCAGTACTTCATCAAGTTCTACTTTCCTCCCACTTACTTCTTTCGAGAGAAACTCTTTCTCTAGAAAGGATCCATTCTTGGCAACAAAGATCTTGCCTTCGGATCTGAGGTAGAAGGTATACCCAATAGTTTCCTTAGGGTATCCTATGAAGACACATTTTTCCGACTTAGGTTCGAGCTTTTTAGGTTCATGTTTCTTGACATAAGTATCGCATCCCCAAACTTTCAGAAACGACAACTTAGGTTTCTTCCCAAACCATAATTCATACGGTGTCGTCTCAACGGATTTCGACGGAGCCCTATTTAAAGTGAATGCGGTAGTCTCTACAGCATAACCCCAAAATGACAGCGGTAGATCGGTAAGAGACATCATAGATCGCACCATATCTAATAGAGTGCGATTACGATGTTTGTACACACCATTACGCTGAGGTATTCCAGGTGGCGTGAGTTGTGAAACAATTCCACATTTCCTTAAGTGCGTGCCAAATTCATGACTCAAATATTCCCCTCCACGATCTGATCGTAAGAACTTTATTTTCCTGTCACGTTGATTTTCAACCTCACTCTGAAATTCCTTGAACTTTTCAAAGGTGTTAGACTTGTGTTTCATTAAGTATACATACCCATATCTACTCAAGTCATCAGTGAGGGTGAGAACATAATATAACCAATGTTGGGGATATCGCTTATCAGGAACTTATCGGTCGACCCATGATAAGGGGTAAATCGGCCAGTTTATCGGCATATCGGCCGATTTATTGCCATATCGGCTGATTTATCGGTCGATTTATCTTATCGGTCTGACAGCGATAAGCGATAAATCGGTCGATTTATCAGCATATCAGAAGATATCTTGAACAGTGACGATAACCACCGCGAGCCTCAACGCTCATTGGACCGCACACATTAGTATGTATGATTTCCAATAAGTTGGTTGCTCGCTCCATTGTTCCGGAGAACGGAGTCTTGGTCATTTTTCCCATCAGGCATGGTTCGCACGTGTCAAATGATTCATAATCAAGAGACTCCAAAAGTCCATCTGCATGGAGTTTCTTCATGCGTTTGACACCAATGTGACCAAGGCGGCAGTGCCACAAGTATGTGGGACTATCATTATCAACCTTACATCTTTTGGCATTCACATTATGAATATGTGTAACATCACGTTCAAGATTAAATAGGAATAAACCATTGACCAGTGGGGCATGACTATAAAACATATCTCTCATATAAATAGAACAACCATTATCCTCATATTTAAATGAGTAGCCGACGGCGATCACATATACTTTGGTATTGCCGGCCTTCTTATCCGCTAAGTACTTGGGGCAGTTCCGCTTCCAGTGACCGTTTCCCTTGCAATAAAAGCACTCAGTCTCAGGTTTGGGTCCATTCTTTGGCTTCTTCCCGACAGCTTGCTTACTGGGTGCGACAACTCCCTTGCCGTCCTTCTTGAAGTTCTTTTTACCCTTGCCTTTCTTGAACTTGGTTTTATTCACCATCAACACTTGATGTTCCTTTTTGATCTCCACCTCCGCTGATTTCCGCATTGAATAAACCTCAAGAATGGTATTTTCCATCCCCTGCATATTGAAGTTCATCATAAAGCTCTTGTAGCTAGGTGGAAGCGACTGAATGATTCTGTCAACGACCGCATCCGGGAGATTGACTCCCAGCTGAGACAAGCGGTTGTGCAACCCAGACATTTTGAGTATGTGCTCGCTAACAGAACTATTCTCCTCCATCTTACAACTGTAGAACTTGTCGGATACTTCATATCTCTCGACTCGGGCATGAGCTTGGAAAACCATTTTTAGCTCTTGGAACATCTCATATGCTCCGTGTTGCTCAAAAAGCCTTTGGAGCCCCGGTTCTAAGCTATGAAGCATGCCACACTAAACCAGGGATTAATCATCACTACGCGACTGCCAGACGTTCATAACGTCTTGAGTTGTTGGGAAAACAGGTGCGTCACTTAGCGGTGCTTCAAGGACATATGCTTTTTTTGGCAGCTATGAGGATAATCCTCAGGTTACGGACCCAGTCCGTGTAGTTGCTACCATCGTCTTTCAGCTTTTTTTTCTCTAGGAACACGTTGAAGTTGAGGGCAACATTAGCGTGGGCCATTTGATCTACAATACATGTTGTAAAGATTTTAGACTAAGTTCATGATAATTAAGTTCATCTAATCAAATTATTTAATGAACTCCCACTCAGATAGACATCCCTCTAGTCATCTAAGTGATACATGATCCGAGTCAACTAGGCCGTGTCCTATCATCACGCGAGACGGACCAGTCATCATCGGTGAACATCTTCATGTTGATCGTATCTTCTATACGACTCATGTTCGACCTTTCGGTCTTCCGTGTTCCGAGGCCATGTCTGTACATGCTAGGCTCATCAAGTCAACCTAAGTGTATTGCGTGTGTAAATCTGGCTTACACCCGTTGTATGCGAACGTTGGAACCTATCACACCCGATCATCATGTGGTGCTTCGGAACAACGGACCTTAGCAATGGTGCACAGTTAGGGGGAACACAATTCTTGAAATTTTAGTGAGAGATCATCTTATTTAATCTACTGTCGTTCTAAGCAAATAAAATGTAAAACATGATAAACATCACATGCAATCAAATAGTGACATGATATGGCCAATATCATTTTGCTCCTTTTGATCTCCATCCTCGGGGCGCCATGATTATCATCGTCACCGGCATGACACCATGATCTCCATCATCATGTCTTCATGAAGTTGTCTCGCCAACTATTACTTCTACTACTATGGCTAACGGTTAGCAATAAAGTAAAGTAATTGCATGGCTTTTTAGTGACACGCAGGTCATACAATAAATTAAGACAACTCATATGGCTCCTGCCGGTTGTCATACTGTAGCGACCAGACCTCAAACAGTCTGATCTATGTGCATAAGTGTCATCCCTGAATCGGTAATGCTGACACACACAGTACTTGAAGGATTTATAACAGAGTAGCAATCACACACTCATTACATCGAGAGTCTCAAAAGAGAACTTATTACAATAAATATGGCTTAAGGCCATCTAATACGATAACAGTGGAAGGCTTGGAAGATAAAGTGAGTCCATCAACTCCAACGAGATCACTGAGTGAAAGACCACGACCTAAGGCTCGTTACTCGTCGTCTGAAAAGTCTGCAACATGATATGTTGCAGCCCGAAAACGGGCCAACACATGGAATATGCTGGCAATGTAACACAAGAGAGTAATGAACAGAATAAAGCTATCACTACATGCATATTTGGCTGGTGGAGGCTATATGGTTAGTATGTTTTGCGAAAAGCCAATTTTTCCCTACAACAAAGGAATAATTTTTATTTAACTATCTTGGTGGTTGTTAAACATTGAGAATGGTAAATCCCATCTCAATCCCACTTAAAAAGTAATTAATAACCTAATCAAATTTAAAATTAAGAGTGATGAGATCCACATGATAATCCAAGAACCAGATACTCAAGATGTCCATAACCGGGGACACAGCTAACCATGATTAGTTTGTACACTCTGCAGAGGTTTGTGCACTTTTCCCCATAAGACTCGATCTCCTCCGTTGAATTTCTCGCACTGCATGATGTTTGAGAAACGGATGACCGAGACACAGTCTTTCCGTAGAGGCCCCCTTAACCGATAGATAGGCCAGTACACCTACAATCCCCTACATCTGCTAGACCATCATGGAAAGGTTTCCCACAACTTACTCAACTATGCCAGAGCCCATAATGGCTTGTGGCTGCACACAGAAGTTTCTAGCATGAATAATATTATGATCCCTTTGAGCCTGGGTGGCAGTCCATAGGAGAATCACACGGTACCCGGGGATTTCCAAAAAAAATATAGGCAATCACTGGAATTCCCCAGGTGCCTCAATCGACCCAGATGTGTATTAAAGTTGGCACCTTAAGTTAAACCATTAATTAACAATCTCACATCTATCATGGATACACTCAAACCCAATCCACGTCTACGAGCATAGCATAGCAATATAAGCAACGTAGAAGTATCTCCCAAAGGTTTGATAATAAACAGGTGAATAGGTACTACCTCATATGCTTCCCAAAACCCATAATTTAATCAGATCCTAATCACGCAATTGTTTGAGGATTGATCTAATGCAATAAAACTTGGTAGTAAGAGGTATGATCAAAGTGTTACTTGCCTTGCTGATGATCCTCAAACCTAGAGACTCGTAGTAGCATGCTTCGCACTTCGAGTACTCTATCGCAAACAAACAAGCATACAATAAGGAATCAAGCAAGGGCACGGGTAAAACTCAAATAAGAGATCTAACCAGAAGGTTCAACTTAAGAACTCTGGTTTGCAAAAAGAATCAAATCAAACGAAACAACAAAACTCAAACGGCAAAAGAAACAAGCTTCGTTTACTAATCTGGACTAAAGTCAAATTTTACAGTAGCAAAAACTTGTGTAAGTTGGTTAAACAGAAAGAGGGTTTCGAGACGAAACACTAGGCGCTTGAATCGCTTGATTCCGATATACGAGTGAAAAGTTATACTAGAAGGAAAATCGGATTAGAACTCGCGATCGAAAATAATCGTGGAAAATCCGAGAAAAAGAAAAACTGACGAACAGGCTAACGAAAGAACGTTCGCTGTCTGCGGCTAATGAGTGAACACCGTTCGTTAAAATGAACGTACGGACGAACATCCGCTAAATAAATAAACTGAAAAAACTAAAACCGAACTAATCTAAAAAACAAAAACTAGGGTTTAAATAAAAACCGATCGGTTTTTACCTAAACCGAAAAAACCGGTGGCAAAACGGATCGGAACGGCGGCTCCGGCGACAAGGCGGCAGCTTCGGCAGGGCGAGGTGGGGCTGCGGGGTGGCGGCGACGGTGAGGCGCGGCGACACGGTAGCGGTGCAAGGCAGGCGGCGGCGCGGCGACGGCGGCTACAGGCGCTGCTGCTGCTGCGGCTTGGGTGGCGATGTGGGGCGACGACGGCGGGTATTTTAGAGGGGGAGGGGGCGGGGTCGGCTTGGTGGAGGGCAACCCGAGGCGCCGGTGGTCTCCCGGACTCCGGCGGAGTCCGGCGCGGGCACGGGGCGCGTGAGGGAGGCGGTGGCGCGGGTTGGGCCGGCCGGCTCGGCTGGGCTTCGGCCCAGTCGGGCGCTGACTTTTTTTAAAACGTTCCGCCGAAAATAAATCCTAGAAAAATAAATAAAAATCTAAAAATGCCAAAACAAATTTTCACTGTCTAAATAAAATATTTAGAACAAGATGAACATTTTCTTGGCCCTAAAATGCAATTTTGAAAACATGCAATTTTTTCTAGTGCAAATAAAATTGCAATAAAATCCAAATAAAACATTTATTTGATTTTAATATTTTCCTCTAATATTTCATCTATTTTGGAGAAGTCATTTTATCTCCTCTCATATATTTTTATTTTAGAAATATTAGGAAGGAAAAATAATCAAAACCAAATGATCCTCTTTTCGAAATTTGAGAAAACTCAAATATGAAATTAACAAAATCCCCAACTCTCTCCGTGGGTCCTTGAGTTGCGCAGAATTTCTAGGATCAAGACAAAATGCAATAAAATATGATATGCAATGATGATCTAATGTATAACATTCCAAATTGAAAATTTGGGATGTTACAAACCTACCCCCTTAAGATGAATCTCGCCCTCGAGATTCGGGTTGGCTAGAAAATAGGTGAGGGTGATTCTTCCACAGGTCCTCCTCTCGCTCCCAGGTGGCTTCATCCTCGGTATGGTGGCTCCATTGAACCTTGCAAAACTTGATGACTTTGCTGCGTGTGACACGGCTGGCAAACTCGAGAATCTTGACTGGTTTCTCCTCATAAGTCAAATCGCTATCCAACTGAATCGTTTCCAGTGGCACTTTATCTCTTAGAGGAATATCAGCCATCTCTGCGTGGCACTTCTTCAACTAAGAAATGTGGAACACATCGTGAACTCCTGACAATCCTTCGGGCAATTCCAACTTGTAAGCCACTTCTCCCATACGTTCCAAAACTCTGTATGGTCCCACAAAACGTGGCGCTAACTTCCCCTTAACTCCAAAACGCTTTACTCCTCGAAGTGGACATACACGAAGATGCACTCTGTCTCCAACTTCGTAAACGGTCTCCTTGCATTTAGAATCTGCATAACTCTTCTGCCTGGACTGGGCTTGAGTCTATCGCGAAGAAGCTTAACCTTCTCTTCAGACTCTTTAATCAAATCTGGTCCAAACAACTGTCGGTCTCCAACTTCGTCCCACAACAATGGTGTTCTGCACCTCCTTCCGTACAGTGCTTTGAAAGGGACCATCTTCAAACTGGCTTGATAGCTGTTGTTGTATGAGAACTCTGCATAAGGCAAATTATCATCCCAACTATATCCATAGTCTAGCGCACAAGCTCTCAACATGTCCTCCAGAATCTGATTGACTCTTCCAGTCTGTCCATCTGTCTGCGGGTGAAAAGCTCTACTGAACTCTAGCCTGGTTCCCAAAGTTTCATGCAACTGATTCCAAAACTTTGAAATAAACTGAACTCGAAATGGTCATCGGAACTCCATGCAGACATACGATCCTGGTCATGTATATCTTTGCCAACTTAGCACTGGTGTAAGTGGTCTTTACTGGGATGAAATGAGCTACTTTCGTCAAACGATCGACTACAACCCATATCGAGTCATAGCCTGAACGAGTCCTGGGTAATCCCGTGATAAAGTCCATGCCTAACTTATCCCACTTCCATTCTAGTATCGGCAATGGTTGTAGAAATCCTGCTGGCTTCTGATGCTCTGCCTTTACTCTCTGACATACATCACAAACTGCTACATACTCCGCAATATCCTTCTTCATTCCGGTCCACTAGAAACTATCCTTCAAATCCAGATACATCTTGGTATTTCCTGGGTGAATCGAATATGGCGAGTCATGGGCCTCCTGCAGAATCAACTTCCTGATCTCTGGGTCATTTGGCACGTATACGCGGTCCTCAAACCATAAGGTATCGTGCTCATCCTCACGAAATCCTTTAGCCTTTCTGTTGGGGGTATTACTACTGGAGGTAAACCGGCCTTATGTAGCCGGATTGACTCTTTGAAGATTAGAAGCCCATGAAGATGTAAAGATGATGGCGCTTTACGGAGGGCCCAAAGGCGGGTTACAGTCTGTAAATGTAAACCGGCCTAGTCATGTAACTTGTATAGTAAGATAGAAAGAGAGAGGCCGAACCGGATACGTTTATAAACCGGCTTCGAGACTCTGTAGTCCGGCGGGCGTCAACCTATGTATATAAAGGGATGACCCGGCCGCGGTTTAGGGACAGACAACAACAACTCGAGAGCCAGACAAAGCGGATTCACTCCCTGGCCTTCGAAACCCTAGCAATACCAATCACAACTAGACGTAGGCTTTTACCTTCATCGAAGGGGCCGAACTAGTATAACTCCCGTGTCCCCTTGTCTGGTTTAACCCCTTTAAGCTAACCCGTTGCGATGGCTCCACGACTAAGTCCTTTCACGAGGACATCTGCCGTGACAAACCCACGACAGTTGGCGCCCACCGTGGGGCTATCACATGATGGTTTCGAGTTCTTGAAGGGCAGCTTCGATGGACTCAAGGGATACGCTGTGGGCCGGATGATGAAGAGTTGCCGCGGCAAGCTCTACATCGACAACACAGGATGGGGTCCCGAGGCTGATTCAATCGAATACGGGTACCGGGTCCCCTTCGGTGGGATTCATGTCTTCATCGGCAAGATCGGCGAACCGGCCCCCGAGCCGGACATCTGCACCGACATCATTGAACGGCTCGGCGTGCAAGTTCTTCGCCGGATCAGCCCGAGGCAAGGCATGTTTTCGTAGGTGTCGTCCATGGATCAGGGTACGAGGACGGACCGGTGTCCGATGGGGAAACCGTAGTCTGCTCTGATGACAAGTCTTCTGGAGAAACCAAATCGCTTTACCAGTTGCAGGACGGCCGGATTGAGGGAGGATCCGGGGGCAACAGTATTCCGGATTCCCCCGGTCTGCCAAACCGGGCCGCCATCTTCATGGATGGCACGCAATCGGCGCCTCATTCATCTACCACCGCAGCAATGCTCTCCGGTTCAGCGACGGCCACACCAGCAGGGGCAGGAAGCTTGGCGCCACCTCCGGCCCAAGTCTTCTCTGATTTGTTCGACGCTTTGGCAACATTGATGTCCGCGGAGGTAGACGCAGCAGCCAGGGATCAGCACGATGCGGAGATTGCAAAAGTGAAAGATCAGATAGCCCAGGCTAAAGCGGACTGGCAGCAGAGAACGCCAGGATGGCTACGGAGCGGGTCGAGTTGGAAGCACAGGCTTACTGGATTAGACTGGATCAGAATGCTTCAGAGGAAGTCATGAGAAGAAGGTACTGATCACGTCTCCCGTCGGTTTATGAGCAGCAGAATCTTTTCAACACGCCAGGTGCAGGAGTTGGTAACCAACCCACGCTAAACCGGGTGGGGGCGCCGGGAGCAGGAGCGCTGGTTCAGCCGCGCACGACGGACCTGCCTCGCCAGAACAATGTTGTACCATCAACGCCGCCCGGGCATTATTCCAACCCGTTGGACAACATTGTGGCTGCCGCTTCACGCCTGGCGGCCCTCCCAACCGATGGCGAGTCACTAGTTGCAGTGGAAGCACGTCGGGCCAGGGATCTCCTTCAGACAGCACTAAATCAACAGCAAGCATATTCACACAGCCGTGAGAGGATTCATTCCACTCCCCGTCCAAGCCGGAGTTATAGCAGACACGTGGAAGACGAACCGGCCGTGTCCAGTAGTGCACGCCACCGAAATTCGCCATGAGGGAACAACCCGGCTGGGGGAGGTGCTAATGCGCAAGATGTTGTGGACCATTGCCGCGCACGTCGAGAGGCCGAGTTGACAGCTCGACACGAAGCACGACAACATACTCCGGTTCACCCCACCGCCTCCGTGGAGCCAGGGGCGATGTTCAGTTCCTTAGGGGTACCGTGTTTAACTCCTGCTTTGTGTAATGTGCGACTACCCAAGGATTTCATGGGACCTCATAAGGTACCAAATTATACCGCCGATTTGCAGCCAGAGGCGTGGGTGGAGAGCTATGAGATGGCAATGGAGATGTTAGATGTGGATGAGGCGGTGTGTGCTAAATATTTCACCATGATGTTGGAAGGAACAACTCGCACTTGGTTGAAGAGCTTGCTGACCAACTCTATTGGGTCATGGGCCGAACTAAAGCACCGGTTTATCCAGAACTTCAAGGATACGTGTAAGCAGCCAATGTCAATTGTAGATCTGGCCGCTTGTGTCCAAGAGGAAGGGGAGTCCATGACCCATTGGGTCAAACGGGTCTCGGCGATTTTGCATTCATCAGATCGTATCAATGCAGACACCGCAGTGTTAACGTTAGAGGGCAATTGCCGTTTCAAACCATTGAAACAGAAGTTGGGAAGGCTCAAACGTCACTGCAACGACATGTCAACACTCATGGCCGCTTTGGTTAAATATGCCGATTCAGATAATACCAAGGATCCGGATTCAGAGGAGGACAAACCGGAGAAGGGTAAGAAGACCGGCAATGCCAAAGGCCAACAACACAATCCGACAGGCCATGGAAACGCTGGTAAGCACAAGGCCGATAGTGGTTTGGACTTTGTCGCAAATACCAACGCGCAGGAGAATGGCCAGCACCGTAAAGGCAAGCAGCCCCGGAGGGGTGGAGGTCCAGGCAACAATTTGGAGCGTTTGTTAAATCAGCCCTGTCCAAAGCATGGAGCGAAGGAGAAACCGGCATCACATCTCTAGAAAGATTGTTATATCATGCGGGATTTCAAGAATTCCAATATGTTCCAATATGACAACGGCCCGCCCGGCAGTTCAGAAGGAGGTTTCCACGGGCCGGGTTACGGAGGCGGTGGTTCCCGTTCAGGGTTTCCAGGCAATCAAACCGGACACGTCAATCAAGGACACCAAGGCAACCAGGGAGGTTACAACCATCAGGGGAGTCAGCAGCGGCAACAACAGCCGGGTTAGCAGAGCAATCCCAAATAGCTAAACAATGGGCAATATCATGTCTTCACTACTAGTTTGTGCAAACGTGATCAGAAGCTTCACAAATGGGCAGTCAACTCTGTTGAGCCGGCAGTACCTCCGTATTTACGCTGGTCGGAGCAACCTATTTTGTGGAGCAGAGAGGATCACCCGCCCCGGGTTGATAATCCAGGTCATTTGGCCTTGGTGGTAGCCCCTCAAGTTGGGGGATACAAGTTCACTAAAGTGCTCATGGATGGGGGAAGTAGTATCAATATTTTGTATTATGATACATTCCGCCGTATGGGGTTGACAGATAAGGATCTTAAACCGTCGAATACGGTATTTCATGGTGTGGTGCCTGGTAAGTCTGCATATCCCGTTGGTAAGATAGCTTTGGAGGTAGCTTTTGGAGATGACTACGATTCAAGGTCAGAAACATTGACATTTGAGGTGGTGAAGATCAAAAGTCCGTACCACGCCTTGTTTGGGCGGCCGGTTTATGCTAAGTTTATGGCAAGGCCATGCTATGTTTACCTACAGCTTAAAATGCCAGGTCATAAGGGGACTATCACAGTACATGGAAGTAGAAAGATTGCTTTGGAGTGTGAAGAAGGCGATGCGGCTTATGCTGAGTCGGTTTGTGGAGGCTCCACGACTAAGTCCTTTCACGAGGACATCTGCCGTGACAAACCCATGACACTTTCCTTTACTCATCCTTTCCTTTACTTCAGCTATCTCCTTGTCTGTCTTCTGAGCTTCTCTGATCTTATCCATCAAAGTAGATTGAATCTCCAAAGCTGCTGCATATCCTCTCGGAACTATCTCCAAACATAGCTCGTGAAGGTCTTCTGCCAACTCCTTGGGTAACTCTCCGGTCGTGAGGGTATTTACATGACTCTTGCAGCTCAACGAATCGGCTACTACGTTAGCCTTTCCGGGATGATAATGCAATCTCATATCATAATCCTTAATGAGTTCTAACCATCTCCTCTGCCTGAGATTCAGCTCCTTCTGTGCGAAGATATACTTTAAACTCTTGTGATCCGTGTATACCTCACAATGGTTTCCAATAAGAAAATGTCTCCAGGTCTTCAATGCATGCAATACGGCTGCTAACTCCAAATCATGCGTAGCATAGTTTAACTCATGAGGTTTAAGCTGTCGTGAGGCATATGAAACAACTCTTCCCTCCTGCATAAGTACAACTTCAAGTCCTCGATGAGAAGCGTCGCAATACACTTCGTAATCCTTACGTTGATCTGGCAAAATCAACACTGGTGATGTAACCAAGCGTCTCTTCAACTCATGAAAACTGGCCTCACATTCCTCAGTCCATTTGAATTTGGTGTCCTTCTTCAACAACTCTGTCATGGGCTTCGCAATCTTTGAGAAATTCTCAATGAACCTCCGGTAGTATCCCGCGAGTCCAAGAAAACTCCGGATCTCTCCAACTGTCGTGGGTGACTCCCAATTTGTCACCGCGACAACCTTGGTGGGATCTACTGCTATTCCTTCTCAAGATATAACATGTCCAAGGAATCCAACTTCCTTCAGCCAAAACTCACACTTGTTGAACTTGGCATATAGCTGATGTTCTCTGAGCTTCCCAAGTACTAAACGCAAGTGCTCCCTATGTTCTTCTTCATTCTTCGAGTAGACCAGAATGCCATCAATGAACACCACGACGAACTTATCCAAAAACTCCATAAACACCTTGTTCATCATGTTCATAAAATAGGCAGGTGCGTTAGTCAGGCCAAATGACATAACTGTATACTCATATAGCCCATACCTCATGGTAAAAGTTATCTTGGGTATATCCTTCTCTCGAATCTTCAGCTGGTGATATCCTGATCGCAAATCGATCTTGGAAAACACCTTAGCTCCTTGCAGCTGGTCAAACAAATCATTGATCATTGGCAGTGGGTACTTGTTCTTGATCGTCACCTCATTCAATCCTCGATAATCAACAACCATCCTTAACGATCCATCCTTCTTCTCCACTAGAAGTACTGGTGATCCCCAAGGTGACGAACTTGGGCGTATATAACCTTTATCCAGTAACTCCTTAATCTGCTTCTTAATTTTCTCCAAATCCTTTGCGGGCATTCTGTACGGTCTCTTAGATATTGGCCCTGTGCCTGGCAAAAGCTCAATTAAAAACTCAATGTCTCTATCTGGTGGCATGCCTGACAACTCTTCTGGAAATACATCCGGAAAATCCTTCACCACTGGTACTTCCTCCTGTACAACTCCTGATAAGGAATTTACTTGCGTCCTATTTAGAACATGCCAGGATACATACTTGATCCTTCTTCCTTCTGGGGTGGTGAGCAAAATCGTCTTACTGGCGCAATTGATGTTTCCTCCATACATCGATAGCCCATCCATACCCAGAATCACATCCAAACCTTGTGACTCCAAAATTATCAGATGTGAGGGGAAAACATGCCTACCTATGGTCAATGGCATCTAAAAACATCCATGGCTTGCCATATACTCTTCTCCGGGTGAGGTTACTAGCATGGGTGTCTTAAGAACTCTAATGGGCAACTTATACTTATCCACAAATCCCCTTGATATGTATGAATGCGATGCACCAGTATCAAAAAGAATGACTGTAGTAAATGACTTAACCAAAAACTTACCTATTACCGCATTTGGCTGAGCTTCATCCTCCTCCACGTTAACGTGGTTCACTTGTCCCCTGTTGAAAGGGTTGGGCTTCTTCCTAGAGCTTCCATTGTCGTTTCCATTCTTGGCTTCAGGACATTCATTGGCGTAATGTCCGGTCTGCTGGCACTTGTAGCAAGTAGCGTGGCTTAGATCTTTCTTGGCGGGTGTTGCCGGGTTGGAACGGTTCTGTCCGCTACTTCCTCCATTACCATTACCGTTCTTGGGGACACTATGATTGTGTGAACTTCCTCCATTATGAGTGTGGCCTCCATGGTTATGAACAAGTCCTCCCGAGTTCGGGGTGAAATGGGGTCTCTAATGAGCTCCAGAATTATACTTCCCTTGTCCATACTTCCTCTTGTGGCTGTCAACCTGCTGCTGCTTCCCTTCAAGCATGAGAGCTCTATCCACCAACTCCTGGTAGTTATTGAAATTTGCCACCATCAACTGCATGCTCATCTCATCATTCAGTCCTTCCAGAAACATCTCCTTCTTAGCTGCATCGGTAGCGACGTCATCTAGGGCATAACGTGCTAGCTAACTAAATTCATCCACATACTGGCCAACAGTGCGTCCTCCTTGGCGTAAGTTGCGAAACTTGCGCTTCTTCATGGCCATAGCTCCTGCTGAAACATGGGCAGTGCGAAAAGCCTGCTGGAACTGGTCCCATGTCAGAGTGTCAATAGGGTAAGTGACTATGAAATTCTCCCACCATGATGCTGCAGGTCCATCAAGCTGATGTGCGGCAAAACACACTCTCTCCGCATCTGTGCATCCTGAAGTAGTCAACTCCCTTTCAATTTTGCGGAGCCAATCATCTGCAACAATCGGCTCGGTGCTATTGGAGAACACCGGAGGATTCAGCCTAAGAAAACGGGCTAAGTGATCAACTGGTGGTGGTGGGTTGTTATTGTTGTTGTTCCCCTGGTTTTGATTCTGGACTAGTATCTGCATCAATGCATTCTGCTGCTGGATCAACTGAGTGAGCTCCGGTGGAAAAGCAAACCCATTGTTGCGTCTCGGAGGCATCTGCTGGGTTTAGAAAAGATGAGAAAACATAATAGAATGAGGTCTAGGGGGAAAACACTACCCATATGCACACGAGACAAACACAAACATATCACTCAATCAATCAAACAAAGGGCATACAATCGGTCTAGAACCATAATTACAAAAGTGCTTGGACTATACTATATACATGGTGGAATACTACTACTGATAGGGTGGTCTACTAGAAAAATTGTTTGGTCGAAGACTCCATGATATCTGCTCCAGCTTCATCAACATAGTCATCATCGCTATCGTCAGGGTCTGAGTCAGTGTCGTCGATGATGATGTAGTTCTCCAGGCAAGTGGAATCGTCATCTTCTCCTCCTAGTGCGGGGTCTCCCATGAAAACTCCTAGCTTCCTTGTCAGGTCATCATTCTTCTCCACTAATACGACGATTTCCTCCATATAATCTTCGCGTGTAGCCTTGAGTTCTTCCTCTAGCTCCGTGATCCTTGTCATCGCCTTCTTCAAATCTGTCATGCCTGCGCACATCTGGTTCTCCTAGCGTCGAATGTGTTGGTTTAACTCCTTGATGAAAGCGGCAATCGATCTATCCTTCCTGGTGCTGATCATCTCCCATTGCTCATCTCGGCGCCCACAAATTTGGTAGATAGTGTCCTTGAGATCATTGTGGTAAACTTCTCCAATGCGTCCCATGGTAATGTGAGCTGCCATACTCTTTCCTAGACTCCAGGTTGGTGCATCAAAAGAAAACTCTATGGGCTCAGTGACTGGCATGAATGTCCTTCCTGGAACTTGAACTTGAATCATCCAGCGCTCCTCTTCTAGTAAAGTGGCGTTGTAAGTTCCGGTGAAGCTTGGTATTCCAATGTTCAGGTACCTAGTGACTTCCTTCAAGTGGCGTCCAAAAGGGGTGTCTTCATCCAGTTGCGTGAACTTGATCCTTGCATCCGCCATCCTAAAGAGTATAAAATGGAGAGGAGTTAGAAATGAGAAGAGAGTAGTGATCTAGGGCTTTAGCTTAGTGGTCCTGTCCTACAGTCATCGTGTGCTCTGATACCATCTTTGGAGCGACCAGACCTCAAACAGTCTGATCTCTGTGCATAAGTGTCATCCCTGGATTGGTAATGCTGACACACACAGTACTTGAAGGATTTATAGAAGAGTAGCAATCACACATACATCGAGAGTCTCAAAAGAGAACTTATTACAATAAATATGGCTTAAGGCCATCTAATACGATAACAACGGAAGGCTTGGAAGATAAAGTGAATCCATCAACTCGAACGTCATCACTGAGTGAAAGACCACGACCTAAGGCTCCTTACTCGTCGACTGAAAAGTCTGCAACATGATACGTTGCAGCCCGAAAAAGGGACAACACATGGAATATGCTGGCAATGTAACACAAGAGAGTAATGAACAGAATAAAGCTATCACTACATGCATATTTGGCTGGTGGAGGCTGTATGGTTAGTATGTTTTGCGAAAAGCCAATTTTCCCTACAACAAAGGAATAATTTTTATTTAACTATCATGGTGGTTGTTAAACATTGAGAATGGTAAACCCCATCTCAATCCCACTTAAAAAGTAATTAATAACCCAATCAAATTTAAAATTAAGAGTGATGAGATCCACATGATAATCCAAGAACTAGATACTCAAGATGTCCATAACCGGAGACACAGCTAACCATGATTAGTTTGTACACTCTGCAGAGGTTTGTGCACTTTTCCCCATAAGACTCGATCTCCTCCGTTGAATTTCTCGCACTGCATGATGTTTGAGAAATGGATGACCGAGACACAGTCTTTCCGAAGAGGTCCCCTTAAACGATAGATAGGCCGGTACACCTACAATCCCCTACATCTGCTAGCCCATCATGGAAAGGTTTCCCACAACTTACTCAAATACGCCAGAGCCCATAATGGCTTGTGGCTGCACACAGAAGTTTCTAGCATGAATAATCTTATGATCCCTTTGAGCCTGGGTGGCAGTCCATAGGAGAATCACACGGTACCCCAGGATTTCCAAAAAAAATACAGGCAATCACTGGAATTCCCCAGGTGCCTCAATCTACCTAGATGTGTATTAAAGTTTCTACCTTAAGTTAAACCATTAATTAAGAATCTCACATCTGTCATGGATACACTCAAACCCAATCCACGTCTACGAGCATAGCATAGCAATATAAGCAACGTAGAAGTAACTCCCAAAGGTTTGATAATAAACAGGTGAATAGGTACTACTTCATCTACTTCCAGCAACCAATTATTTAATCAGATCCTAATCGTGCAATTGTTTGAGGATTGATCTAATGCAATAAAACTGGGTAGTAAGAGGTATGATCAAAGTGTTACCTGCCTTGCTGATGATCCGCGAAACCTAGAGACTCATAGTAGCACGCTTCGCACTCCGGGTACTCTATCGCAAACAAACAAGCATACAATAAGCAATCAAGCAAGGGCACGGGTAAAACTCAAATAAGAGATCTAACCAGTAGGTTCAACTTAAGAACTCCGGTTTGCAAAAAGAATCAAATCAAACGAAGCAACAAAACTTAAACGGCGAAAGAAACAAGCTTCATTTACTAATCTGGATTAAAGTCAAATTTTACAGTAGCAAAAACTTGTTTAAGTTCATTAAACAGAAAGCGGGTTTCGAGACGAAACACTAGGCACGTGAACCGCCTGATTCCGATAAACGAGCGAAAAGTTATACTAGAAAGAAAATTGGATCAGAAATCGCGATCGAAAGTAATCGCGGAAAATCCGAGAAAAAGAAAAACTGACGAACAGGCTAACGAACGAATGTTCGCTGTCTGCGGCTAACGAGTGAACACTGTTCGTTAAAACGCATGTATGGACGAACGTCCGCTAAATAAATAAACCGAAAAAACTAAAACCGAACTCATACGTCTCCAACGTATCTATAATTTTTGATTGCTCCATGCTATATTATCTACTGTTTTGGACATTATTGGGCTTTATTATCCACTTTTATATTATTTTTGGGACTAACCTATTAACCGGAGGCCCAGCCCAGAATTGCTGTTTTTTGCCTGTTTTAGGGTTTCAAAGAAAAGGAAATCAAACGGAGTCCAAATGGAATGAAACCTTCGGGAACGTGATTTTCTCAACGATCAAGACCCGGGAGACTTGGACCCTACGTCAAGAAAGAAATGAGGAGGCCACGAGGTAGGGGGGCGCGCCTGCCTACCCTAGGCGCGCCCTCCACCCTCGTGGGCCCCCCTGTTGCTCCACCGACGTACTCCTTCCTCCTATATATATATCCACATACCCCCAAACGATCAGAACAGGAGCCAAAACCCTAACTCCACCGCCGTAACTTTCTGTATCCACGAGATCCCATCTTGGGGCCTGTTCCGGAGCTCCGCCGGAGGGGGCATCGATCACGGAGGGCTTCTACATCAACACCATAGCCCTCTGATGAAGTGTGAGTAGTTTAGTTCAGACCTACGGGTCCATAGCTAGTAGCTTGATGGCTTCTTCTCTCTTTTTGGATCTCAATACAATGTTCTCCCCCTCTCTTGTGGAGAACTATTTGATGTAATCTTCTTTTTGTGGTGTGTTTGTTGAGATCGATGAATTGTGGGTTTATGATCAAGTCTATCTATGAACAATATTTGAATCTTCTCTGAATTCTTTTATGTATGATCGGTTATCTTTGCAAGTCTCTTCGAAATATCAGTTTGGTTTGGCCTACTAGATTGATCTTTCTTGCAATGGGAGAAGTGCTTAGCTTTGGGTTCAATCTTGCGGTGTCCTTTCCTGGTGACAGTAAGGGAAGCAAGGCACATATTGTATTGTATTGTTGCTATCCCTCTACATCATGTCATCTTGCTTAAGGCGTTACTCTGTTTTAACTTAATACTCTAGATGCATGCTAGATAGCCGTCGATGAGTGGAGTAATAGTAGTAGATGCAGGCAGGAGTCGGTCTACTTGTCTCGGACGTGATGCCTATATACATGATCATACCTAGATATTCTCATAACTATGCTCAATTCTGTCAATTGCTCAATAGTAATTTGTTCACCCACCGTAGAATACTTATGCTCTCGAGAGAAGCCACAAGTGAAACCTATGGCCCCCGGGTCTATCTTTAACATATCAATCTCCTACTAATTAGTTATTTACTTTGTTATTTGCTTTGCCTTTATTTTACTTTGCATCTTTATCATAAAAATACCAAAAATATTATCTTATCATATCTATTAGATATCACTCTCGTAAGTGGCCCTATAGGGATTGACAACCCCTATTTGCGTTGGTTGCGAGGATTTATTTGTTTTGTGCAGGTGCGAGGGACTCGCGCGTAGCCTCCTACTGGATTGATACCTTGGTTCTCAAAAACTGAGGGAAATACTTACACTACTCTGCTGCATCATCCCTTCCTCTTCGAGGAAAACCAACGCAGTGCTAAGAGGTAGCAAGAAGGATTTCTGGCGCCGTTGCCGGGGAGGTCTACGCAAAAGTCAACATACCAAGTACCCATCACATACCCTTATCTCCCGCATTACATTATTTGCCATTTGCCTCTCGTTTTCCTCTCCCCCCAATTCACCCTTGTCATTTTATTTGCCCTCTCTCTCTATCCTCCCTCTCTATTTGCCTCTTTTTGCCCGTTTGCTTTTCGTTTGCTTGTGTGTTAGTTTACTTGCTTGTCGCGATGGCTCAAGATAATACTAAATTGTGTGACTTCACCAATACCAACAACAATGATTTTATTAGCACTCCGATTGCTCCTCTTACCGATGCTGAATCTTGTGAAATTAATACTGCTTTGCTAAATCTTGTCATGAAAGATCTGTTTTCCGGCCTTCCTAGTGAAGATGCCGCTACCCATCTAAATAGCTTCGTTGATTTGTGTGACATGCAAAAGAAGAAAGATGTGGATAATGATATTGTTAAATTGAAGCTATTTCCTTTTTCGCTTAGAGATTGTGCTAAAGCTTGGTTTTCTTCTTTGCCTAAGAATAGTATTGATTCATGGAACAAGTGCAAAGATGCTTTTATCTCTAAGTATTTTCCTCCCGTTAAGATCATCTCTCTTAGAAACGATATTATGAACTTTAAGCAACTTGATCATGAACATGTTGCACAAGCTTGGCAGAGAATGAAATTAATGATACGTAATTGCCCTACTCATGGTTTAAATTTGTGGATGATTATACAAAAAATTTATGCCGGATTGAATTTTGCTTCTCGAAATCTTTTAGATTTGGCCGCGGGAGGCACTTTTATGGAAATCACTTTAGGAGAAGCTACTAAACTCCTAGATAATATTATGGTTAATTATTCTCAATGGCATACTGAAAGATCTACTAATAAAAAGGTGGATGCGATAGAAGAAATTAATGTTTTGAGTGGAAAGATGGATGAACTTATGAAATTATTTGCTAATAAGAGTGTTTCTTCTGATCCTAATGATATGCCCTTTTCTACTTTGATTGAGAATAATAATTAATCTATGGATGCGAATTTTTTTGGTTGGAACAATTTTGGTATCAACACGTATAGAGGAAATTTCAACTCTAGGCCTTATCCTAGTAATCCCTCTAATAATTATGGTAATTCCTACAACAATTCTTATGGAAATTATAATAAGATGCCCTCTGATTTTGAATCTAATATTAAATAATTTATTACTTCGCGAAAGAATTTTAATGCTATGATTGAAGAAAAATTGCTTAAGATTGATGATTTGGCTAGGAACGTTGATAGAATTTCTCTTGATGTTGATTCTTTGAAACTTAGATCTATTCCACCTAAGCATGATATCAATGAGTCTCTCAAAGCTATGAGAATTTCCATTGATGAGTGCAAAGAAAGAACCGCTAGGATGCGTGCTAAGAAAGATGCCTTTATAAAAGCGTGTTCTTCTAGTTCCTATGAAAATAATGATGAAGATCTAAAAGTTATTGATGTGTCCCCTATTAAATCTTTGTTTTGCAATATTAATCTTGATAATTATGGGACTGAATATGATCCACCTTTACCTAGAAGGCGTTCCAAGAATTCTGAATTTGTTGATCTTGATGCTAAATTTGATAAAAGTGGGATTGAAGAAATTAAAAACCCTAGATGTTGCTAAACCCACTATTATGGATTTCAAGGAATTTAATTATGAAAATTGCTCTTTGATTGATTGCATTTCCTTGTTGCAATCCGTGTTAAATTCTCCTCACGCTTATAGTCAAAATAAAGCATTTACTAAACATATCGTTGATGCCTTGATGCAATCTTATGAAGAAAAACTTGAGTTGGAAGTTTCTATCCCTGGAAAACTTTATGATGAGTGGGAAACAACTATTAAAATTAAAATTAAAGATCATGAATGATATGCTTTATGTTATTTGGGTGCTAGTGTTTCCACGATTCCAAAGACTTTGTGTGATTTGTTAGGTTTCCGTGATTTTGATGATTGCTCTCTAAACTTGCACCTTGCGGATTCCACTATTAAGAAACCTATGGGAAGAATTAATGATGTTCTTATTGTTTCAAATAGGAATTATGTTCCCGTAGATTTTATTGTTCTTGACATAGATTGCAATCCTTCATGTCCTATTATTCTTGGTAGACCTTTCCTTAGAACGATTGGTGCAATTATTGATATGAAGGAAGGAAATATTAGATTCCAATTTCCATTAAGTAAAGGAATGGAACACTTTCCTATAAATAAAATTAAATTACCTTATGAATATATTATGAGAGCCACTTATGGATTGCCTACCAAAGATGGCAATACCTAGATCTATTCTTGCTTATCAATGCCTAGCTAGGGGCGTTAAACGATAGCGCTTGTTGGGAGGCAACCCAATTTTATTTTTATTCCTTGCTTTTTTCTCCTGTTTAGTAATAAATAAATTATATAGCCTCTGTTTTTTTGTGTTTTTTGTATTTAATTAGTGTTTGTGCCAAGTAGAACCGTTGGGAAGACTTGGGGAAAGTCTTGTTGAACTTGCTGTAAAAAACAGAAACTTTAGCGCTCACGAGAACTGCTATAATTTTTATTTGGAGAGTGATATTTAGTTAATTATTTTTGAAGATGATTAATATATAAATTACTCACGTACAGAAATTTATTTTATAATTTTTGGGGTTCCAGATCTTGCGCTAGCTACAGATTACTACAGACTGTTCTCTTTTTGACAGATTCTGTTTTTCTTGTGTTGTTTGCTTATTTTGATGAATCTATGGCTAGTAAAATAGTTTATAAACCATATAGAAGTTGTAATACATTAGTTATAACACAAATATAAATAAATAATGAGTTCATTAAAGTACCTTGAAGTCATCTTTTATTCTCTTTCGCTAACGGAGCTCACGAGGTTTTCTACTTTATGTTTTGTGTTGTGAAGTTTTCAAGTTTTGGGTAAAGATTTGATGGATTATGGAACAAGGAGTGGCAAGAGCCTAAGCTTGGGGATGCCCATGGCACCCCCAAGATAATCTAAGGACACCTAAAAGCCAAAGCTTGGGGATGCCCCGGAAGGCATCCCCTCTTTCGTCTACTTCTATCGGTAACTTTACTTGGAGCTATATTTTTATTCGCCACATGATATGTGTTTTGCTTGGAGCATCTTGTATGATTTGAGTATTTGCTTGTTAGTTTACCACAATCATCCTTGTTGTACACACCTTTTGAGAGAGCCATATATGATTTGGAATTTGTTAGAATACTCTATGTGCTTCGCTTATATCTTTTGAGTTATATAATTTTGCTCTAGTGCTTCACTTATATATTTTAGAGCACGGTGGTGGATTTGTTTTATAGAAACTATTGATCCTCATGCTTCACTTAGATTATTTTGAGAGTCTTAATCACATGGTAATTTGCTTAAAATCCTAATATGCTTGGTATGAAAGATTAATAATAAAACTTTCTTATGAGTGTGTTGAATACTAAGAGAAGTTTGATGCTTGATGATTGTTTTGAGATATGGAGGTAATAATATCAAAGTCGTGCTAGTTGAGTAGTTGTGAAATTAAGAAATACTTGTGTTGAGGTTTGCATGTCCCGTAGCATGCACGCATGGTAAACGTTATGCAACAAATTTGAAACATGAGGTGTTATTTGATTGTCTTCCTTATGAGTGGCGGTCGGGGACGAGCGATGGTCTTTTCCTACCAATCTATCCCCCTAGGAGCATGCGCGTAGTACCTAGGTTTTTGATGACTTGTAGATTTTTGCAATAAGTATGTGAGTTCTTTAGGACTAATGTTGAGTCCATGGATTATACGCACTCTTACCCTTCCATCCTTGCTAGCCTCTTCGGTACTGTGCATTGCCCTTTCTCACATTGAGAGTTGGTGCAAACTTCGCCAGTGCATCCAAACCCCGTGATATGATACGCTCTTTCACACATAAAACTCCTTATATCTTCCTCAAAACAGCCACCATACCTACCTATTATGGCATTTCCATATCCATTCCGAGATATATTGCCATGCAACTTTCCATCATTACGTTCGTCATGACACATTCATCATTGTCATATTACTTAGCATGATCATGTAGTTGACATAGTATTTGTGGCAAAGCCACCGTTCATAATTCTTTCATACATGTCACTCTTGGTCCATTGCATATCCCAGTACACCGCCGAAGGCATTCATATAGAGTCATCTTTTGTTCTAGTATCGAGTTGTAAATAAATAGAAGTGTGATGATCATCATTTTCTAGAGCATTGTCCCAAGTGAGGAATATATTAAAAAATAAAAAAGAAAGGCCATAAAAAAAGAGAAGGCCCCCAAAAAAGAGAAAGGCCATAAAAAAGGGAAAGGCCCAAATAAAAAAAAGAAAATAAATAAATAAATGAGATAAAAAGAGAGAAGGGACAATGTTACTATCCTTTGCCACACTTGTGCTTCAAAGTAGCACCATGATCTTCATAGTAGAGAGTCTGTCATGTTATCACTTTCATATACTAGTGGGAATTTTTCATTATAGAACTTGGCTTGTATATTCCAACAATGGGCTTCCTCAAGTGCCCTAGGTCTTTGTGAGCAAGCAAGTTGGATGCACACCCACTAGTTTCTTTTGTTGAGCTTTCATACATTTATAGCTCTAGTGCATCTGTTGCATGGCAATCCCTACTTCCTGCATTAACATCAATCGGTGGGCATCTCCATAGCCCATTGATTAGCCTCGTTGATGTGAGACTTTCTCCTTTTTGTCTTCTCCACATAACCCCCCTCATTATATTCTATTCCACCTATAGTGCTATGTCCATGGCTCGCGCTCATATATTGCGTGAAAGTTTATAGGTCTGAGATTACTAAAGTATGAAACAATTGCTTGGCTTGTCATCGGGGTTGTGCATGATGATAGCATTCTTGTGTGACGAAAATGAAACATGACTAAACCATATGATTTTGTAGGGATGAACTTTCTTTGGCCATCTTATTTTGAGAAGACATAATTGCTTAGTTAGTATGCTTGAAGTATTATCATTTTTATGTCAATGTGAACTTTTGTCTTGAATCTTTCGGATCTGAATATTCATACCACAATTAAGAAGAATTACATTAAAATTATGCCAAGTAGCACTCCGCATCAAAAATTATGTTTTTATCATTTACCTACTCGAGGACGAGCAGGAATTAAGCTTGGGGATGCTTGATACGTCTCCGATGTATCTTTTTGATTGCTCCATGCTATACTACCTACTGTTTTGGACATTATTGCGCTTTATTATCCACTTTTATATTATTTTTGGGACTAACCTATTAACCGGAGGCCCAACCCAGAATTGCTGTTTTTGCCTGTTTTAGGGTTTCGAAGAAAAGGAATATCAAACGGAGTCCAAACGGAATGAAACCTTCGGGAACGTGATTTTCTCAATGAACATGACCCGGGGGACTTGGACCCTACATCAAGAAAGAAACGAGGAGGCCACCAGGTAGGGGGGCGCGCCTGCCTACCCTAGGCGCGCCCTCCACCCTAGTGGGCCCCCTGTTGCTCCACCGACGTACTCCTTCCTCCTATATATATCCACGTACCCGCAAACGATCAGAACAGGAGCCAAACCCCTAATTCCACCGCCGTAACTTTCTGTGTCCACGAGATCCCATCTAGGGGCCTGTTCCGGAGCTCCGCCGGAGGGGGCATCGATCACGGAGGGCTTCTACATCAACACCATAGCCCCTCCGATGAAGTGTGAGTAGTTTACTTCAGACCTACGGGTCCATAGTTAGTACCTAGATGGCTTCTGCTCTCTTTTTGGATCTCAATAAAATGTTCTCCCCCTCTCTTGTGGAGATCTATTCAATGTAATCTTCTTTTTGCGGTGTGTTTGTTGAGACCGATGAATTGTGGGTTTATGATCAAGTCTATCTATGAATAATATTTGAATCTTCTTTGAATTCTTTTATGTATGATTGGTTATCTTTGCAAGTCTCTTTTAATTATCAGTTTGGTTTGGCCTACTAGACTGATCTTTCTTGCAATGGGAGAAGTGCTTAGCTGTGGGTTCAATCTTGCGGTGTCCTTTCCCGCTGACAGTAAGGGAAGCAAGGCACGTATTGTATTGTTGCCATCGAGGATAACAAGATGGGGTTTTCTTCATATTGCATGAGTCTATCCCTCTACATCATGTCATCTTGCTTAAGGCGTTACTCTGTTTTTAACTTAATACTCTAGATGCATGCTGGATAGCGGTCGATGAGTGGAGTAATAGTAGTAGATGCAGGCAGGAGTCGGTCTACTTGTCTCGGACGTGATGCCTATATACATGATCATACCTAGATATTCTCATAACTATGCTCAATTCTGTCAATTGCTCAACAGTAATTTGTTCACCCACCGTAGAATACTTATGCTCCCGAGAGAAGCCACAAGTGAAACCTATGGCCCCCGGGTCTATCTTTATCATATCAATCTCCTACTACTTAGTTATTTACTTTGTTATTTGCTTTGCCTTTATTTTACTTTGCATCTTTATCATAAAAATACCAAAAATCTTATCTTATCATATCTATCAGATCTCACTCTCGTAAGTGGCCCTATAGGGATTGACAACCCCTATTTGCGTTGGTTGCGAGGATTTATTTGTTTGTGCAGGTGCGAGGGACTCGCGCGTAGCCTCCTACTAGATTGATACCTTGGTTCTCAAAAACTAAGGGAAATACTTACGCTACTCTACTGCATCATCCCTTCCTCTTCGGGGAAAGCCAACGCAGTGCTAAAAGAGGTAGCACGAACTAATCTAAAAAACGAAAACTAGGGTTTAAATAAAAATCGATCGGTTTGTACCTAAACCGAAAAAACCGGCGGCGAAACGAATCGGAACGGCGGCTCCGGCGACGAGGCGGCGGCTCCGGTGGGGCGAGGTGGGGCTGCGGGGTGGCGGCGACGGCGTGGTGGTGCGGCGCGGCGGCGGCGCAAGGCAGGCGGCGGCTCGGCGGCGGCGGCTGCGGGCGCTGCTGCTGCATATTGGGTGGCGATGTGGGGCGGCGGCGACGGGTATTTAAGAGGGGGAGGGGGCGGGGTCGGCTTGGGGGAGGGGCAACCCGAGGCTGCGGCGGTCTCCCGGACTCCGGCGGAGTCCGGTGCGGGCACGGGGCGCGCGAGGGAGGCGGTGGCGCAGGGTTGGGCCGGCCGGCTCGGCTGGGGTTCGGCCCAGTCGGGCGCTGATTTTTTTTAAAACTTTCCGCCAAAAATAAATCCTATAAAAATAAATAAAAATCTAAAAATGCCAAAACAAATTTTCACCGTCTAAATAATATATTTAGAACAAGATGAACATTTTCTTGGCCCTAAAATGCAATTTTGAAAACGTGCACTTTTTTCTAGTGCAAATAAAATTGCAATAAAATCCAAATAAAACATTTATTTGATTTTAATATTTTCCCTCTAATATATTATCTATTTTGGAGAAGTCATTTTATCTCCTCTTATATATTTTTATTTTAGAAATATTAGGAAGGAAAAATAATCAAACCAAATGATCATCTTTTCAGAATTTGAGAAAACTCAAATACGAAATTAACGAAATCCCCAACTCTCTCTGTGCGTCCTTGAGTTGCGTAGAATTTCTAGGATCAAGCCAAAATGCAATAAAATATGATATGCAATGATGATCTAATGTATAACATTCCAAATTGAAAATTTGGGATGTTACACATACTCATCGACATGCAAGTCGTGATTCTTATTACAAGAACATGAAGAATCTCATACATCACATATATCATTCATCACATCCTTTTAGCCATATCACATCACACGGTATATGCTGCAAGAACAAGTTAGACGTCCTCTAATTGTTGTTGCTAGTTTTTACGTGGCTGCTATAGGTTTCTAGCAAGAACGTTTCTTACCTACGCCAAAACCACAACGTGAGATGCCAATTTCTATTTACCCTTCATAAGGACCATTTTCATCGAATCCGATCCGACTAAAGTGGGAGAGACAGACACCCGCTAGCCACCTTATGCAACTAGTGCATGTCAGTCGGTGGAACCTATCTCACGTAAGCGTACGTGTAAGATCAGTCCAGGTCGCTTCATCCCACGATGCCGCCGAATCAAGATAAGACTAGTAACGGCAAGTAAATTGAAAAAATCAACGCCCACAACAACTTGTGTTCTACTCGTGCATAGAAACTACGCATAGACCTAGCTCTTGATGCCACTGTTGGGGATCGTTGCAGAAATTAAAAATTTTCTACACATCACCAAGATCAATCTATGAAGAGACTAGCAACGAGAGAGAGGGGAGTGCATCTTCATACCCTTGAAGATCGTGATACGGAAGCGTTACAAGAACGCGGATGAAGGAGTCGTACTCGTAGCGATTCAGATCGCGGTTGATTACGATCTAAGTGTCGAACCATGGTGCCTCCGTGTACAACACACGTACAACCCGGAGACGTCTCCTCCTTCTTGATCCAGCAAGGGGGAAGGAGAAGTTGGGGAAGAACTCTGGCAGCACGACGGCGTGGTGGTGGAGCTCGCAGTTCTCCGGTAGGGCTTCGCCAAGCTCAACGGAGGAGGAGGAGATGTTGGGGAGAGGGAGGGCTGCGCCTTGGATGTGTTACTGCTGCCCTCCCTCCACCCCTCTATTTATAGGGCGAAGGGGGCCGGCCCCTCTAGATGAGATCTAGAGGGGGGCGGCGGCCAAGGGGAGGGGGCTTGCCCCCCAAGCCAAGGGGGCGCCCCCTTTAGGCCTCATTTGGTTGTTGGGGAGGAGAAAACCAGGGCAATAAACCACTAGGGAGGCATTTCCCTGTGCATATGGGATCCCCCCACCACGCGGGGCATGTTCCCTTCTATATGAGGAGTCCAAATGAGAACAAGGGGAGAGAAGGGAATCCCTCGCTGACGGAGAAGCTCGGAGGCGGAAGACTGATTCTTGGTCAATCTCGCTCGAGCCGTGCTTTCTCTCCCCGACCCCTGGGGTGTGGAACGTTTCCCCGGGGAAAGGGCGCGGGTCGGGCAGGGATCGCTCCCCTAGGAGTGCGACCAAATAACGCGATCGATTTCCCCGGCTCGATCTGGCCTGTGCTTTTCTCGCCCAGGGAAAGCGCAGGGTTCCCGCCGGGATCCCATGCAACCAAAGGAGGCCTTAGGGTTCCCCCAAACCCTAGGCGCATGGGCCCTAGGGGGGGGATAGCACCGAGTCCACTTAGGGGCTGGTTCCCTTCCACATACAGCCCATAAGGCCCTTCGGGGCAGGTGGACCCTCCCGGTGGACCCCCGGAACCCCTTCGGTGGTCCCGGCACAATACCGATAAACCCCCGAACACTTCCGGTGACCGTATGATGACTTCCCATATATAAATCTTCACCTCCGGACCATTCTGGAACTCCTCGTGACATCCGGGATCTCATACGGGACTCCGAACAACATTCGGTAACTGCATACTATTTCCCATAACAACTCTAGCGTCACCGAACCTTAAGTGTGTAGACCCTATGGGTTCGGGAATCATGCAGACATGACCGAGACATATCTCTGGCCAATAACCAACAGCGGGATCTGGATTCCCATGTTGGCTCCCACATGTTCCATGATGATCTCATCGGATGAACCACGATGTCAGGGATTCAATCAATCCCGTACACAATTCCCTTTGTCTATTGGTATGATACTTGCCCGAGATTCGATCGTCGGTATCCCTATACCTTTTTCAATCTCGTTACCGGCAAGTCTCTTTACTCGTTCCGTAACACATCATCCCATGATCAACTCCTTGGTCACATTGAGCCCATTATGATGATGTCTTACCGAGTGGGCCCAGAGATACCTCTCCATCACACGGAGTGAGAAATCCCAGTCTCGATTCGTGCCAACTCAACAGACACTTTCGGAGATACCCGTAGTGTGCCTTTATAGCCACCCAGTTATGTTGTGACGTTTGGCACACCCAAAGCATTCCTACGGTATCCGGGAGCGGCACAATCTCATGGTCTAAGGAAATGATACTTGACATTAGGAAAGCTTTAGCAGACAAACTACACGATCTTGTGCTATGCTTAGGATTGGGTCTTGTCCATCACATCATTCTCCTAATGATGTGATCTCGTTATCAACGACATCCAATGTCCATGGTCAGGAAACTGCAACCATCTATTGATCAATGAGCTAGTCAACTAGAGGCTCACTAGGGACATGTTGTGGTCTATGTATTCACACATGTATTACGATTTCTGGATAACACAATTATAGCATGAACAATAGACAATTATCATGAACAAGGAAATATAATAATAACCATTTTATTTCCCAGTCACGACGTTGTAAAACGACGGCCAGTGAATTGTAATACGACTCACTATAGGGCGAATTCGAGCTCGGTACCCGGGGATCCTCTAGAGTCGACCTGCAGGCATGCAAGCTTTAGGGAGTCCATCCAGCACAACCGTGGCCCAAACATCGGTTCTGGGTCCGGCTCTTATGGTCCGGGTCGTGGAGGCGGTGGCTCAAATTCCGATTTTCACGGCCAAGGCAATCAAGGTGGTTACAACCAACAGAATAATCAGGGGAATCAGCAGCAGCAGTCTGGTTATTAGAGCAACCAGATGCAATTGAATAGTGGGCAGTACCACGTGTTTACCACCAGTCTGTGTAAGCGGGATCAGAAGTTGCATAAGAGGGCAGTAAATGTTGTTGAGCCGGCAGTGCCATGTTATTTACGATGGTCAGAGCAGCCTATTGTGTGGAGTCGTGAGGATCATCCGCCCTGGGTTGGTAATTCGGGTCATTTGGCTCTAGTGGTGGCGCCTCAGGTTGGGGGTTATAAATTTACTAAGGTACTCATTGATGGAGGTAGCAGCATTAACATACTTTATTATGAGACCTTCCGTCGCATGGGACTGATAGATAAGAATCTTAAGCCGTCAAATACTGTTTTTCATGGTGTGGTGCCAGGTAAGTCGGCCTACCAAGTGGGTAAGATATCTTTGGAAGTTACCTTTGGAGATGAGCATGATTCCAGATCTGAGACTTTGACTTTCGAACTGGTCAAGATCAAGAGCCCTTATCATGCTCTATTTGGGTGGCCGGCTTATGCTAAGTTCATGGCAAGGCCTTGTTATGTCTATTTACAGCTTAAGATGCCGGGTTACAAGGGCACCATCACAGTGCATGGGAGTCGCAAGGTGGCCCTGGAATGTGAAGAATGTGATGCTGCTTATGCGGAATCAGTTTGTGCAACAGAGGAGCTGAAATTTTACAAAGACAATGTTGACCCGGCGGACATGACGTCCTTAATGAAGCCGACCACAGAGCACGATCCGACGTTAAAGTTTAAATCGACAGATGACACTAAGTTGGTTGATTTTGTTCCGGGCGACTCATCCAAGTAGTTCAGCATCAGTGCCAATCTGGATCCGAAATAGGAAAGCGCACTCAGCGAGTTCATCCGTGAGAACCGGGACATCTTTGCATGGAAGCCTTCAGACATGCTAGGTGTACCGAGAGAACTCGCAGAGCACACTCTTAATATTGATCTGAAGTTTAAGCCGGTCAAGCAATTCCTCCATTGTTTTAACGAGGAGAGGCGGAATGCCATTGGTGAAGAAGTGACCCGGCTCTTAGCGGCCGGGTTTATTATTGAAGTTTTTCATCCTGAATGGTTTGCTAACCCGGTGCTGGTGCTTAAGAAGAACGACAGTTGGCGGATGTGCATGGATTACATAGACTTAAACAAGGCTTGTCTGGCTAATCCATTTTCTCTCCCTCGTATTGATCAAATCATTGATGCTACGACGGGTTGTGAGCGTTTGAGTTTTTTGGATGCTTATTCTGGTTATCATCAGATCAAGATGGCAGTTAAGGACTAGGAGAAGACAGCTTTTATTACTTCGTTTGGAGCCTTCTGCTATGTGTCTATGCCTTTTGGGCTCAAGAGTGCCTAGGCGACTTACCAGCGGTGTGTGCAAAATTGCCTTCACAATCAGATCGGGCGTAATGTTCATGCTTACGTGGATGACATTGTGGTGAATTCAAGGAAGAAGGAAACCTTGATTGAGGACTTGAAGGAAACATTTGACAATCTCTGGGTCTACAAGATGATGCTTAACCCGGCCAAGTGTGTTTTTGGTGTACCAGGAGGCAAGCTTTTAGGTTTTCTGGTTTCTAACAGAGGCAGTGAAGCTAACCCAGAGAAGATCAAGGCCATTACTTCTTTGGCTAAGCCGGCGTGTGTTAATGATGTTCAACGTCTGGCGGGTCATATCGCAGCCCTAAGCCAATTCATAAGCCGGTTGGGTGAGAAAGCTATTACCCTTTATCATATGATGAAGAAGACATATTTTTTTTGTTTGGAGTGATGTTCCTGATCAAGCGTTTGAGGATCAGAAGAAACAGTTAGCTGAGCCACCCGTTCTTACTGCCCCTATTGATAAGGAGCCTCTATTGTTATATGTGGCTGCTAATAGCTGGGCCATCAGTATAGCCATTATGGTGGAGAGGAAAGAGGCAGGCAAGGAATATTGGGTTGAACGACCGGTTTATTACATTAGTGAGGTGCTTATTGAGTCCAAGCAGAGATATCCGCACAGGCAGAAGCTTGTGTATGGGGTATTTATGGCAAGCCGAAAGCTTAAGCAATATTTTCTGGGTCACCCCATTACTGTGGTCAGCTCTGCTCCTCTGGGAGACATCATCCAAAACAGAGAAGCCACATGCCGGGTTGCCAAGTGGGCCATTGAGCTTGGACCTCATGGTTTGAAGTATGTACCTCGTACGACCATCAAGTCTCAAGCACTTGTGGATTTTATTAATGATTGGACAGAATTACAGACGCCTGAGGAAAAGCCAGATAACACATATTGGACTATTCACTTTGATGGATCTAGACAGTTGGAAGGCTCGGGGGTTGGAGTTGTCTTGACCTCCCCACGAGGTGACAAGTTTTCTTATGTTCTCCGATTAATGTTTCCTTGTACTAATAATGCAGCAGAGTAGGAGGCCTTGCTCCACGGTCTTCAGATGGCTAAAGAGATGAATTTACACCGGGTGAGGTGCTTCGGCGATTCAGATCTGGTAGCCCAACAGGTCTCTAGCACCTGAGATTCTAAGGATCCGCTCATGGCGGCTTATCGTCGAGAGGTTGATGCTATTGCGGGTCATTTCAAATGTTATCAAGTTGAACATATTGATCGCAGGAAGAATGAGGCGGCTGATACTTTAAGCCGGCTAGGGTCTCAGCATAAGCCGGTGCCACCTAACACGTTCCTGGATATTTTGCTTAGCCCTTCTGTCAAATTGCCTACACAGGAGGATCTTGCTGTTCCTGACCCGGAAGCGCAATTGGTGGCGGCTCTTCATGCTATCCCTGATTGGACTATTCCATATTTGTCTTACATGACCTAGGGTGAGTTGCCAAAGGATGAGACCTTGGCTAGACAGATAACCCGGCGATCCAAGTCAATGTCAATTGTCAATGGGGAGTTGCACCACCGCAGTGTCACAGGGGTGTTTCAGCACTGCATCTCTCCCGAAGAAGGCTGTGAGATTCTACGGGAAATTCATGAAGGAAATTGTGGTCATCATGCTATCTCTAAATCTCTTATAGCCAAGGCTTTTCATCATGGGTTCTACTGGTTGACGGCTCAGGCTGATGCAGAGGATTTGGTAAGCAAGTGTGATGGTTGTCAGAAATTTTCACGACGAGCTCATGTGTCGGCTCAAGAATTGAGGATGATTCCAATTACTTGGTCGTTTGCGACTTGGGGGCTTGATATGGTTGGGCCTTTCAAGAGGTCCAATGATAAGAAGACCCACCTTTTGGTGGCGGTTGATAAGTTTACTAAGTGGGTCAAAGCAGAACCGGTTAGGAAGTGTGATGCAGCAACGACGGTTAAATTCATGAAGAAGGTGATCTTCTGTTTTGGTTTTCCACAGAACATTATCACAAATAATGGTACTAATCTCTCTAAAGGCGCTATGGAAGAATTTTGTCAACGAGAGCATATCCAGCTTGACGTTTCCTCTGTGGCTCACCCTCAGTCCAATGGTCAGGCAGAACGAGCAAATCAAGAGATTCTGCGAGGTATCAAGCCCCGGCTTATGGTTCCTTTGCAAAGAACTCCGGGTTGTTGGGTAGAGGAGTTACCCTTAGTATTATGGAGTATCAATACAACCCCCAATAGATCAACGAGTTACACACCTTTTTTCATGGTTTATGGAGCAGAGGCGGTTCTCCCTAGTGACATCCGTCACGATTCACCTCGGGTGGCGGCTTATGTTGACGCTGACAATGAAAAGGCGCTCAAGATGCACTTGACCTATTGGATGAGGAGCGTGATCTCACGGTGGCTCGTTCGACGATTTATCAGCAAGACCTACGTCATTATCACAGCTGCCGGGTCAAAACCAGAACCTTTCAAGAAGGCGACTTAGTGCTCCGGCTCACCCAAGATCAGAGAGATATGCACAAGTTATCACCGCCTTGGGAAGGACCTTTCGTGGTCAGCAAAAATTTACATAATGGGTCATACTACCTTATCGACGTTTGAGACAACAAGGATTCATGCACATCGGAGGAGGAGACCCATTGGTCGTGGAACATTGCTCATCTTCGGCCCTACTATACCTGAGCCACCAGCTCTCATGATGTACATAGTCTAATGATGTATATGTTATAAGCAGTATAATAAAGCCGACATCCCTGATAATTCAGGGCCTTTGTCGTTTCACTTCCTCGAAGCTGACTCTTTATCATCATCTTACGTATTCATTTAAGAGGCTTATCACCCAAACTTCGGGGACCAAAGAGAGTTGGATGCACAACACAACTCAAACATAGGTCCCTAACGAGCACGATTTGTAAGCATGTCACTTGGGGGCTTCCTGTTCAAACATAGGCGTATTCGACCAAAGAGAACATAGCGATACTACCCTCTTGACCAGGTTTGTTCAAACATAGGCGTATTCAACCAAAGAGAACATAACTTGTCTGGGTCATCCTACCTATAACCAGCTACTTCAACTCCATCAGGTAATCCTAATTGACCCGCCGAACTCTTAAACAATCAGTCTTTATGGCGTATTCGACCAAGATCTGAGCTCGTTAAGGTTCAAACGGCGGCTTGTCATGCAAGAGCACGGTTTATAGATAGCCAGGATGGATCCAGGCTTCATAAGCCGCCTTCCTTGAAACTTGGATAAATCGTCCCGTGATGTATGCTGTTACTCTGACCCCGCGTGCTCTTGATAAGTCTATAAAGCAAGATATGACTTTATCTGGGATCAAATGTCGATTGGGTACAGTGAGTCAGGCTCACAGAATGCACGAACAATCAAGTGGCTCAGGCTACTTTCATCGAAGAAGACACTTTGGCTTGGCAGCCTACAAAAGCCTCGACTTTCTTTTGATTTCTTATTTGTATTCTTTATATGGTTTTTTCGTTGCCTTTTGGTTTTTTACAAGTTGGGCCCAGCTGCCCTGTTTACAGCTCATATTTGAAGCATACTTTGGGTTTCTACAACCCGTTAGGAGGGAAGACTCTTAGTCGCCAGAGCGTAATGAATCCTTTGTTCAGAGTTATAGCTTTAACACCTCTAACTGCAAGAAGCTGATATGCCGGCAATCTAAGCATATACCACAGGTATGACATCTTATTGTCAGATCGGCCCTGATTATGCACTATTCGTCCTTAGTGGCTTTAATTGGGTATCATGACCCGCCCGGCGGTAAACCGCCAGGGCACCTGTGACTTGTTTGTGTGTAGGAAAATAATCAAGTCTGATTTTCATAAATCAATACTGTTATAAGAGTAAAAGGATCATCTTTCAAATTGGCGGATCAGCAGTGTTGCACTAAAACAGAAACGTGCACGATGGCACGACAGATTCAAGTTTTCACTACCCTATTACATGGCTCCATAAGCCGAATAAGATCAAGTTTTTCAAGGATCAAATATATAAGCCACCAGGCGGTTTAATCTTCTTGTCCTTGCTGATTGGAGGCCTTTGGTTCATCCCTTGCCGGTTCTTCGTCCTCCTCCGCCGTCTGGAAGTTTGGTTTTGACCAATCAAAGCGACGCAAGGCGTAGGATTCCGCTTCGTCATCAATAAGATTGGACGGGTCAATTTCAGGGGCGAAGGTGTGCTTACGAATTGGAGGAATCAGATCCATCACTTTATACGCAGGAGTAGACATCTTCTGATTTTCTGTGTCATAAGCGGGCTGATATTTGGAGAGATTGGTTTCTTCAGCAATGACTGTTGCATGAGGACGGATTGCTTTAACACAAGTGGCGAAGTCTTGTTGATCAAAAGAAGTCCCATCTTCCTTCAGAGTTGGATACCCACTGGCTACATCGGCCGGGTCTAACTCCGGTACCCATGCCTTAGCACGACTCAAAGCTGTCACAGCACCAGCTCTTGCACAAGACCGCTTTATCTCTTGAATTCTAGTGGGCAGGATTGACAATTTCTTTAACACATCACTTAATAGATTGGGTCCTTCGTTTGTTGGATAAATGGTAGCTAATGTGCGTTGAGCTCCGGTGTATAGTTGTTCAACCAACATATATATGGCTTTCAGCTTCATTACTGCATCTTGATTCAGGTTGCTGCTCCTCGGACCTGCACAAATTACAGATTGGTTAAATGGCAGTTTATATTATCATGACAAGGATTCACTTTTGATGAATAGCAAAGCAAATCACCAAAGATAGCAGAAGCCATCTGAGAGACATGGTGTTTTAAGTCAGAGAGTTCAGTGGTTACTTCTTGAAGAGCTGCCTCGGCTTTTTTCAGCTCGTTGTGTTAAAGCAGTCTTCTCTTCATCCCAAGTATCTTTCTCCGTCTTAAAACTGGTCTTCATCTTTTCTGATTCAGTTATGCTAAACTGAAATTTGGCTTCAGCCTTCCGGGTTTCAGACTCCTGATTCGCTAGCCGGGTCTTTGCATCATTCAGCTGTGACTCCAGTTCAGCAGTAGCAGCCTACATGAAGCGCAAACTTGTCAAACACATTCATGGCGGATTACAACAATATAAGGCCCAAGTCCTTTGCAAGCAATAACACTTGGCACTTGGGGGCTAATGTCTGCCAAAGAATTTCTTTAAGTAAAACATCTCTTATAAATAAAGTCCCAAGCACTTTGCAAGAAAGACTACTTGGCACTTGGGGGCTAATGCATATCGCTTGTATCTTCTTCATGACGAACCGGGTGTGCTGTAAACAATCACAACTGATTCATGGGGGCTACACAGATAAGCTTTCCTTTCTTAATCTAATGCTAAACAGGACTGGCTGATTCATGATGATTAAACTGGCCCTTGGGGACTACGGATGCAATGCTAAAGTTGCTTAAACGTCCGGTTTACTTTTAAACCGGCCTTGGAAGTATTCTCTGAGAAGAAGCTTATGGATTATTTTAAAGTCTACAGTCTATTCAAAATTATCATAACCATTAAACTTGGGGGCTGGCAGGATATACATAATTATTCAAAGGTGGAAGTCATACCTCATACTTTTGGTGCATTTGCTTCACCATATCAACTTCTAGGTCACGGCTAGAATGTACTTGGCTAAGGTGGCTAGAGAGTATCTCACTGCTGCTCAATTGTGCATAGTGAGAGACATCAAACCTCACTTTCCACCTTTCAATAACCTCTTGTTTGGCGGAATGCTTGGCCAAGACAGTTGGATTTGCCGGCTCTGGAAAGCCGGTGCCAGTGATCAGAACATCATGAGTGTGAGTTTCTGACGGCTTAAGTGGGCTTGATGGCCCAAGATTTGAAGAGTTGATATTGGGGTTGTCAGCGCAGAGATCCGGAATCTCAGGTGAAACATCAGGGGCAGAGTCATCTAGTTGCTTTTCAGAAACTTCAGGTGCAGAGGCTTGCTGTTCCGGTTCAATAGCTTTAGGATCATCAGTTGGCTTGATTATCTTGGCCTTCTTGCTAGGTTTGGCTTGTCCACTGCATGGATTGGAACAAGTTAGTACAATTATAAGCGTATAAAGGGGTACGGAATACAGTTGATTGTTATTACCTTGGGGCAGTCTTGAAAGCCGATAGCTGAGTTTGTGATGAATCGCCAGAAGAAGAATGAGAAATTTCCTGGTAGTTTGAATCAGAGGAATTGAGTGGCTGGCGAAAGAGACCCGCCAGCGGGTAAAGAGAAGTTAAGTATGGAAGAACCTCGTTTCGACGTTTCCACAGAATCGGAGTATTTGGTAAGCCGGAGGACAATTCTTCACCTCCGCTATTCTGAGTCTAGTGCCGGCTCTCGTGCCGTTGTTGCTTCAAAAGAAAGTGAGGATCCAAATGAGCTAAGGGTGTGAAAATCTTACTTTCCGGATTACCCGTCGAAATTCCTGTCTTGGCAAAGGCTCTGAGTCGGAGGAAACAATCATTACCTCTTCTTCAATGGCTTGGCTGGCCCCCGTATCATCCTGATAATAGTCAGTGTCAATAAGATGATTGAAAAAGGAGCCAAGGGAGTCAAGGGCTACCTCTGACTCAGAACTGTCGTCCAGCTCAAACATACTGGAAGCACTTGGTTTCTTCTTGCTTTTCTTGCGAGCTTTCTTGACGGCTTTCTTGGCAGCCCTGGCCTTTTTAGCAGCTTCGTGGTAATATTTTGCCTTCCAAAAATCCAATTTATCCTGTGAAAGTCAACAAAAGTTGAAGTTAATAGAATATTCAAATGATGAGTTGAAAGCAAAGCAAGTTAGAGACTCACATCTGGCGGCGGGTAAAGTTTGCAGAAAGGGTTTAGACCCACTTTGCTGCAGTCCTCAGAATCTTCATTCAGAAGAGTTCTTGTCATTTCAGTAATTGCATCATCACACAGACGCAAAGGGCTGTGGCGTAATGGATCCTTTGTACCGCCTGTGTATGTACACATTAAGCCTGGCCGGCGGCTCAAGGGTATGATCCGCCATGCAACCCAGCATCGAACTAATTCAACGCCAGTTAATCTGTTTCCCAGCAGAGCTTTAACTTTCGCCATGGTGGGTGCAAGTTTTCTATGTTTAGTGGCTGAAAGCTTTCCTGGAAGATCATGCTTCGGGTCAAGACGTTCAGCGCGATAACCCGGCAATGGATTCTCGTCATCCGGAGAAGTATCTTTGCAGTAAAACCACGTCTGATTCCAATCTTTTGGGTGACTCGGCAGGATGGCGTCTCTTCTATGTTGAATCAAAATTCTGCCAAGTTCCAAGCTAGGGCCGTTCGTGAACTCATTCTGGCGGTTTAAATAGAAGTATTCTCTGAAAAGTTCAACACTGGGCTCCACTTGAAGGTATACTTCGCAGAAGACTTGAAAGTTGCAGATATTCGACATGGAGTTGGGTCCAATGTCTTGAGGATGGAGCTGGAAGAAGTGCAGGACATCTCAGAAAAACTTAGAGCCGGGTGGTGAGAAGCCCCGGTTCATATGATCAGTGAATACAATGACTTCGCCATCCTTCGGTTGAGGTCTTTCTTCGCCCGGTTCAGGGGCATGATAGTGCGTGACATTCTTTTCTGGCAAATATCCGATTTTGACAAAATCTTTAAGCATGCCCTCAGTGACAATGGAGGGAACCCAGTTGCACGCATAGAATGTCTTTGGCGGCATTGTGAAGAGAGAAAGCCTAAAGAAAGGGAAATTTTAGCTGGTTCAAATCAGATTGGTGAAATCACAAGTTAACAGTTATAGTATATATTCAGAATGGCGGCTTAAGTGAGGACTAAGGATATATGAGTAATTATAAGCCGGATATGTAAGCCGCCATGACACGTACTGGTATTCAGGATCTAACAGAGCAAAAGTTTTACTAAGTATTGGGACAAATGGATTTCACAGATTGAAGCTATGAGATTAGATCTCCGGCAGTTCAGGAAAAAGGAAATAAATCCTAAACCTAAGGTGGCGGCAACAGAAAAGTAGGGGTGCTTAAATAAGATCTGCTACGACAAGGATATGCTCTAGTATCAAAAACAGGTGCTAAAACTGCTACCGCGCGAGATTTGTACTACTTTCAGATCAAAACTATGCGATTTGGGACGAAGAAGGGGAAGAACGGTGAAGAAACACCGGCGAACAGAGAAACCCTAAAAGCAGATCTATGAAGGGGAAAGGGGAATACTTACTGATGTTGAGGGACAGTGGAGGAGCACCGCGGCATTTCTGGTCAGTTCAGGGTGATGCAGCGGCCGGAGTTGATGAAGAGGACGAAGGTCAACGGCGGCGGAGCTCGGGTGCATTGGGACGTCGCGAGGAGGAAGAAGAAGGAGAGAAGGCAAAGGGGGAGAATGAGAAGTGAGCCTGTGGCCATATTTATAAGGCCGGAAGGATAAGTGGCATGCGTGGGAATTGAGGAGACAGAAAAGTGGATCTGTGACGGCATGAGCGCCTTGATTTTCGGAAGGGTCAGTTAAGAAAAATATTTATTTTAGCCATGCGTCGTATTAATTACGGTGATGTCACGGCGGGTTACCGCAATTTCCAGAGATGATGTCATGGCGGGTTACATCATTACACAAGAAGATGAAGACGGATTTTTATCTAAATGTTGAAGATTGACATGAAGAAGTACAAATTAACCTGGGGTCTAATGTTGGGGATATGACTATCAGATATGACCCGCCCAGGAAGGGCCGGGTCATCCATTATGGTGGTTCATCTAAATGAAGCCCAAGAGTATACTAAATATGGCCCTTCATAGATAGGCTTGTTAAAAGGCCCAAATCCAGAGGCGGCTTAAGGCCCGTAAGTGTAAACCGCCATGTATATTTAAACTTGTATTGTAAGGCATGTAAGATAAGTCACTGAGCCGGACATGTTTGTATGAGCCGGCCGGGACTCTGTAGGCCGCAGGGCGTCAACCCCTATATATAAGGGGACGACCCGGCAGCGCCTTAGGGAAAGAAAAGACAGATCAAAAGCTAGGCAAAGTGGATTCGCTCCCTGGTAATCGAAACCGTAGCAATACCACCTCAAACTGGATTAGGCTTTTAACTTCACCGCAAGGGGCTGAACCAGTGTAATCTCCTCGCGTCCTTTGTCCCTGTTTAACCCCTTTAAGCTAACCTCGTCGTAATGGCTCCACAACTAAGTCCTTCCATGAGTACATCTGCCGTGACACTTCCACGACAAAAGAGCTTGATGTCTACAACGCAAACTTCTTCTTGTAGACTCATGTTTGGCCTCCAAGCGCAGAGTTTTGTAGGACAGTAGCAATTTTCCCTCAAGTGGATGAAATAAGGTTTATCAATACATGGGAGATGAAGATGGTCTCTCTCAAACAACCCTGCAACAAAATAACAAAGAGTCTCTTGTGTCCCCAACACACCCAATACCATGGTAAATTGTATAGGTGCACTAGTTCGGCAAAGAGATGATGATACATGTGTAATATGGATGGTAGATATAGGTTTTTGTATTCTGAAAATATAAAAATAACAAGGTAACTAGTAACAAAAGTGAGCAAAAACGGTATTGCAATGCTTGGAAACAAGGCCTAGGGTTCATACTTTCACTAGTGAAAAGTCTCTCAACAATGATAACATAATTGAATCATGTAACAATCTCTCAATGTGCAACAAAGAATCACTCCAAAGTTTCTATCAAAGAACGTAGGACGAAAACGTGCATCAACCCCTATGCATAGATTACCCTGTTGACACACGAACACGTCACGTGTACCCTCGACGCCGGGGGTGATGCACCGCAGCTCACGTCGAAGGAGACCCGACCGATAGCGCGATACGCAAGACAGTCAGCGGGCGCTTTTGAAGACCCGAAACCCCACACGCCCGGGAGGGACCCCGTCAGGGAGTGCGGCGGCTATGGGCTGCCCTAGGTCGATTCTCTCGCCCCTAGAGCCTCGTGGATCGCTGCCCTCCAACACGAAGAACGAACGAATAACGAGAAAGAAAGATACAAGGGTAGGGGATAAAGATAGATGAACACAAAAGTGTAATAGATTGATTGGTTCGATTGGTGTTGTTCAGTCGGCCATCACCCCCAACATATATAAGAGGCGGCTGGACTTCCCGTACAAGCAAAGGATTCATCTAGGCTTTCCTTACAAAAAATTACATCAATTCACGTCCTAGAGTCCTAATTCTATTCCAACTCGGATTCAGTCTGAATCTGGCCCAACTTCTGTCTTCCTCCTTGCGCGGGCCGCCGAGCTTGCATATGACCTTTGATCAAGACGGCCCAAATATGAAACTTGTGCGCCTCGACGAGACGAACAATTCTTATGTTAAACACTTTTCCAAATAAGACCATCTTGAATATTCTACGAAGCCCTCTTTAATATCCAGTCGGACTCGGTCATGTAACGGACTGGATTGTCCGAGTCTCCTAGTGAACTTACAGGCCGTATGCTATCTCAAATGATAATGACTGCAAAACCAATGTTCACCATTTTGACGATGCGCACAACTTCCGTGTTGATCACTTTTCCATCCGAGGTCATCTGGATTACCTTTCGGGCACATCTTCAGTTTCACTCGGATCCGAGCTCATCCACTCGGATATTAGAGTTTTTCGTCCGACTGGACCTTTTCACTCGGATGTTAGAGTCTTTCACTCGGAAGACAATATCTTACTCGAACGTCAAGTTTTCATTCCGATGGTAATCTTTTCACTCGGAATAACTTCACTCGGATGATAATTTCACTCGGATTACTATATTTTCACTCGGATGCCAATCTTTTACTCGATCGATAAGTTTTCACTCAACCTTTTACTCGATCGTAGGTTTTCACTCGGATGGTAAACTTTTCACTCGGATTTCCAGACTGAAAACACAGCCTGATCTTGATTTGCCTCTCCAGGTTGCATACAATCTCGGATTGAGACACATTTTATATGAAAAATGATCGGCTCGACGAGACAAAACTTTTTTGTGTTGAAGGTTTTTCGATTCAAGGCCGCCTTGATGGCCGAATTACTCGCGCAACCTATCACACAAGTGTCTGACACGTCGCGCCATATTTCTGTTGAGGTTCGGTCTGCAGTGTATTGCCTCTAACTTTTGCATATGAACTCGGATTGAGATGATTTATATATCAAAATCGATTGGCTCGACGAGACAAAGACAATTCCTTCAGAGTGATCCTTCATCCGAGGTCATCTTGAAGACGTGATAGGCCAAAAACCACTCGAAACATTGAATTGTGACACTCGGAGTATAGTTTCGGTCCGTAAGATAAGGTCGAATGAATATAACTGAAACATCAAAGTTGTCCCACTCGGCGACGTGAATCTTTTCATGCTAAAAACCTGTTCACTCGAGACCATCTTCATTGCAATCTATATCTTGCCAAAATCAGGTGTCAACACATGCCCCCCTGTTTTCTGGCAGAGCTTGCGTGCCAGAAAATACCTTGCATAGGGTAATGTTTAAGTACGATGTCAACACTCCATCGGCTGTGCATGTGAGTATGATAAGTTTAATCATCCATATGCTCATGTTTGTTGCTTCTTCGGTAGAGCCTCTTGGATAATAGTTGTCGGAAAACAACAATTGGATGTCACAAAGGCTTCCACGTAAGTTTCTTATGTCAATCTAGACCTTGCATTTGTCCGGGCATTCCCTAGGAATATTAGAACCCTTCAACGAAGACAGTTGCCGAACGATTATGACCATGCACCTCAAAGGAATACCGTCAACTGTTCGGCGACTCAACTCGTTATCAAAGTACACCATCAAGCCTCCACCAAACAACGTCTGTCTCCTGACTTGGATCCTGCAAATAAATAACATTTGGAGTCGGGGCTCTTTTATGAACTAGACCCTTGATTGGTGGTCGACTCAATAATTAAGTCGGCCTCGCCAGTATTGGCAAACAATGAGCATTGGCTATAGGAGTAGGAAATCAACCATGGTGAACACCGTTAGCCAGATGCCGGGTTTGTCAACACAATGAATTCTGAGGGCGATATGCAAATATTGGCCATGCGTTCTTATCTCAAAAGTGCTCGGGAGTCCGTCCACCAAAGTGTGAATAGCCGAAATAAGTCAGATGTTTCGGCTGAGGATAAATTCCATAGCATTGATTTTGATGGTACGATTGAAGAATATGGATGAGACGCCTCCTGGAGTCTCCTATATGAAAATTGTCGTCCTCGCCTACGGGCTTTACACTTGTACTCCCTTATTTCTGTTGGCTTCGCAACAGGAGATGTGATGCCGCTCTTGACTCGAGGATTTCCCTTAGGAACCCAGGCCATGTTCCTCTTCTCCAGCTATTTGGCCCTAAGACGTTTTAGCTTCTTCTGTTGAGAATATGGTAAGCCGAGTGGGCGTCCCGGCTGGGACTTTGGTTTATGCACTGGCAAATTCTTCCTGACTTTGGGCATCTCTGGCTTGGCCTGTCCAAACTTGACTATTGGATCCTTGAATTTTACTTGCTTCACTTTCTTGTCCTTAGCAGCCAACATAGGACCGGCTGGCTTTTTGTCATTTGGAGTCGGATCTGAAATAGCACTCTTGCGGCCATCCTTTTCTTTCTTCACCTTTTTAACACTTGTTGCAATAGAAGGTCGGACATCATTTCTATTTTGACTGCTCCTCTTGGGAACCCATGCCATGTTCTTCTTTCTCAACTCATGTGTACTAAGTCTTTGTAATTCCTTCTCTTGTCAATGTGCTAAGCCGAGTGAGCACGTCAGTTGTGATTTTGTTTCAACCAATGCCAACTCTTTTTTGGCCTTGTGCACTCTCAACTTCTTCCCTTCAGATTTGGCACTTGATTGACTTGCCTCGTTGCCTTTTGTAGCCAATGTCAATACTTTAACTGGCTCTTTGTTATTTGAGAACAAATCTGAAGTAGCACACTTACGACCATCTTTCTTGACCTGGTACACTTGCTTGACCACCTCTTTCTTGTTCCTTGAGCTCCGGACCGATTCCTTATGATTGAAACGGTCTTTGACGTGTGATTGTTCATCAAATGTTGATCTTTTTGGAGCTGCATAATGTTGGCAAGATGATCTAAAATAAGATGGATAATTTGCCCTTGTATCATACGCGCCCCATGAAGGATATGGATTTACATGAGCGTAGGGAGGCATCCACGACATTGGCATTGGCGGCCCAAAAGCAGGATATGAAGTCTGCTTGCTCAACGTCTTCCTTTGCCAATCCAAGTCTTCAGATTTATGCCTTGGGGGGTGACTTCAATGCTTTTGCTTCACTCGGCCGATAAGCACTCTTTGCCTCACTTATCTTTTGGTACTTTTCTAATAAATGCGCGAAAGTGACTTTCGGTTTTTTGCTTTTGTGCTTACCATGGCATTTGCTTTCTTTGGTTGTGCGTGCACCGGTCTTTGAATTCTCTTGTTGCCCCCCAGTGCTAGATGTTATCATTGTAGCTTTGATGGAATTTCCGTCTTCAAGATTGTTCTTGATGCACTTTTTAACAATATCATTGCTCGAAGACTTGACCCCATCATCATTGACGTGTACATGTCCACTTTTAGATAAATCAGCTGAAGATAGCCGACTCAACATTTGATGGCCGTCAAAATGATCCGACTGTCCAAATAATCATGCCTCAACAAACTCCAATCGTCCTATCTTGTCCGATTGCTTGACTTGATGGATCATGTTGCAATCTTTGACATTTTTCTTGAACGAACATTGCATTGGCTCTTGTCTTGACGGATCGACATCGTGATCAATTATAATAATAAGATTAGTCAGCGATGTACCGATGATGTGATCCACTATGACTGCACTGGACGTACACTCCTGGTCCATTAACTGATATTGTGATACAGGCCTCGATACAAAACAACCGAGCGGTGTCAGTTTAACATCATCCGGCTCGTCTATGCATTGATTTTCGTCCTCCTTTCCCGATGCTCTTGAATCGGCTATCCTGGAGAACTTTGAACCTGGCTTTATACTCCTACAACCAAAATAGTTACAGAATATACGTCTCATCTGAGACCAAATGTTAGCCAGGCATGAAACAAACAAAGTTGCCCATATGAATATAAAGTTCAGTCGGCATGATGGAAACAACTTTGGTTGCGATAAGTTATCACTATTAGCCTCTATGAATGGTGCCATGTGTTGATCGGCATGATTAGTAACAAGATAATTCGAAACATATAAATTACTCATCTCGATTGGTCTTTCAAAATTAATTAGAATCTTACTAACGGGTGCATCAACAATATGATTTTGACCGAATCGAAAACTGAGTAAACTCTCGGCTAGGTGTACCTTTGTGAAGTCGTTGGAATGAGAAGATGGTTGCACCACTGGAACAATACCTTGCTCCACTTCTGAATAATTCTCGAATGCATCTTCCTCTTTTTCTGGATCTCGTGCCTCATCACTCGGATTGCCTGAATAGATTTGACTTGGACTTCCCGAGTAGATTTCACTCGGATTACCCGAATGGATTCCACTCGGCCGCTCTTCGTCAGCTATACTTCGTTCAGCTGCATGCTCTGGTTCTTGGTCTTCGTCACTAGTCAAACTTTGTTTGGCCATATAACTTTGCTCTTGATGCTCATCAATTTCTTTGGCACGGAACTCATAGGGCAGCATGTGAGCTCCCTCACATCCAGAAAAATCGAGCACGGCCAATTTGTTGCGTTTACCGTTCTTTTGCTTGGTGAAGCTTGAATCTTCTATTTTGGTACACGCAGCAATAACTGGGTTGATGCACTCGTCTGACATGATGCACTTGGCTGGCTCGATGCAACGCACTCGGCCTTAAACGTCTCAATGGTCAATTTGGTTTCAATTGAATCCACCATTGTCTTGTCACAAAAGGAACTGTTCAACTCAGCTATAGACGACTTAGTCATATTTGACTCTGTTTCAACCGAATCAACCGTATTAGCCGAGTGAACCCTTTCTTGATGATTTTCTTGCAAAGCTTCTTTTTTATCTTGCCCCAAAATTGCAAAGGAGCCAACATGGTTGCTACATGGAGGAAGGCACTTGACGTATTCTTGCAAATATTCCACTCCACATTTCTTCTTGAGTGCTTCATAAGCATGTCGATATTCTGCTGGTAATTCCTCAAGAGTTGGCGTAGTAAATTCATTGACGCTATTCCCTGTGAGCTTTGCCTTGATCTTGTCCACTTTGGCCACATGTTTTTCTTTAAACTCAGCCCTGCTTGGATCAGCTTGCCCCAAAATACTTTTATGATCTTTCGGCAATGAATTGATGTTGCCGAAATTTTGCGATTGTATAGGGGGTGTATAACATGCTGCAATGATAGGTGAAGACATGTGCACTGTCGTTGAATATTTTCTCATGCCAATTTGCTCAATCGGTAACACTTCATCTCCTTTCAAAACCCTAGCTTTTATTGCCTCATAATCAGGAACCAAACCTTTATCATGTTGCTCAAGGCAAAGAGTGGTAATCTTCTTATTTTGCGCTAAGATTTTTAACGCAGCCAAAGTCACCTCATCTCCTGCAATATTAGACACATACACTCCTGTAGAATCTCCATTCACTCGGCCATAAAAGTGAGCCGAGTCCTGAATACTTTTAGTTGCATATGATGCTGAACAATTAATATCATGAGGTGTATTATATGATGACTGAGGATAACCGTCCAAATAGCTAATGGAAGCATAGCCGATTACCTAATTCATCGGCATGTTTGGGGATAAACCCGCATATTGCGAGTTGGCTGCCGATGGATAAAACTGTGAGATGCCCTCCTGCACATGAGGTGTCATACATTGATCACTCGAACAAATTGTGTTGTTCATCGACATATTGAAAGATGTTGTCGATGCACGAAAGTTCAGATTCATAAGTTGCATGTCGCGATTATGTAAATTCCAAGTTTCCCCAACGGAATAACTAGTCGGCCTTTGCTCATTAGGGCTAGCCGACATGACATGTCCATTGAAAGATCTAGCAACATAAACATAATGGCTATTTGCATCTACGTAAGGAGATTGATGATACATGTTACCGTTGTAGATTGTAGCCGCTCGATGATGCTCTCCTCGTAGCAAGAACATGCTGGAGACTGTTCAAAGCTTCGTCCCCAGCGGACTCGCCAAAAAGTGTGTTGACACACGAACACGTCACGTGTACCCTTGACGCCGGGGGTGATGCACCGCAGCTCACGTCGAAGGAGACCCGACCGACAACGCGATACGCAAGACAGTCAGCGGGCGCTTTTGAAGACCCGAAACCCCACACGCCCGGGAGGGACCCCATCAGGGAGTGCGGCGGCTATGGGCTTCCCGAGGTCGATTTGCTCGCCCCTAGAGCCTCGTGGATCGCTGCCCTCCAACGCAAAGAACGAACGAATAACGAGAAAGAAAGATACAAGGGTAGGGGATAAAGATAGATGAACACAAAAGTGTAATAGATTGATTGGTTCGATTGGTGTTGTTCAATTGGCCATCACCCCCAACATATATAAGAGGCGGCTGGACTTCCCGTACAAGCAAAGGATTCATCTAGGCTTTCCTTACAAAAAATTACATCAATTCACGTCCTAGAGTCCTAATTCTATTCCAACTCGGATTCAGTCTGAATCTGGCCCAACTTCTGTCTTCCTCCTTGCGCGGGCCGCCGAGCTTGCATATGACCTTCGATCAAGACGGCCCAAATATGAAACTTGTGCGCCTCGACGAGACGAACAATTCTTATGTTGAACACTTTTCCAAATAAGACCATCTTGAATATTCTACGAAGCCCTCTTTAATATCCAGTCGGACTCGGTCATGTAACGGACTGGATTGTCCGAGTCTCGTAGTGAACTTATAGGCCGTATACTATCTCAGATGATAATGAATCCAAAACCAATGTTCACCATTTTGACGATGCGCACAACTTCCGTGTTGATCACTTTTCCATCCGAGGTCATCTGGATTACCTTTCGGGCACATCTTTAGTTTCACTCGGATCCGAGCTCATCCACTCGGATATTAGAGTTTTTCGTCCGACTGGACCTTTTCACTCGGATGTTAGAGTCTTTCACTCGGAAGACAATATCTTACTCGAACGTCAAGTTTTCATTCCGACGGTAATCTTTTCACTCGGAATAACTTCACTCGGATGATAATTTCACTCGGATTACTATATTTTCACTCGGATGCCAATCTTTTACTCGATCGATAGGTTTTCACTCGACCTTTTACTCGATCGTAGGTTTTCACTTGGATGGTAAACTTTCACTCGGATTTCCCGACTGAAAACACAGCCTAATCTTGATTTGCCTCTCCTGGTTGCATACGATCTCGGATTGAGACACATTTTATATGAAAAACGATCGGCTAGATGAGACAAAACTTTTTCGTGTTGAAGGCTTTTCGATTCAAGGACGCCTTGATGGCCGAATCACTCGCGCAACCTATCATACAAGTGTTTGGCACCTCGCGCCATATTTCCGTTGAGGTTCGGTCTGCAGTGTATTGCCTCTAACTTTTGCATATGAACTCGGATTGAGATGATTTATATATCAAAACCGATTGGCTCGACGAGATGAAGACAATTTCTTAAGAGTGCTCCTTCATTCAAGGTCATCTTGAAAACATGATTGGCCAAAAACCACTCGAAACATTGAATTTTGACACTCGGAGTATAGTTTCGGTCCGTAAGATAAGGTCGAATGAATATAACCGAAACATCAAAGTTGTCCCACTCGGCGACGTGAATCTTTTCATGCTGAAAACCCATTCACTTGAGACCATCTTCATTGCAATCTATATCTTGCCAAAATCAGGTGTCAACATACCCCAATGTCACCTCGGGAATCTACGAGTTGAGAGCCAAAACATACATCAAGTGAATCAATAGAACATCCCATTATCACCACACAAATCCCATTGCAAGGCATACATCAAGTGTTCTCAAATCCAATACTCAATCCAACATAACAAAATCTCAAAGAGCAAGACTCAATTCATCACAAGAAGGTAGAGGGGGAGAAACACCATATGATCCAACTATAGTAACAAAGCTCGTGGTACATCAAGATCGTGCCAAATCAAGAACACGAGAGAGAGAGAGAGAGATCAAACACATAGCTATTGGTACATACCCTCAGCCCCCAGGGTGAACTACTCCCTCCTCATCATGGAGACCGCGTGATGATGAATATGGCCTCCGGTGATGATTTCCCCCTTCGACAGGGTGCCGGAATGGGCTCCCGATTGGTTTTTTGTGGCTATAGAGGCTTACGACGTCAGGACTTCCGATCTAGGTTTGTTTCTGGAAGGTCTCCGTATTAATAAAAAATTGGCGTCAGAAACAAGTCAAGGAGGTGCCCGAGGGGCCCACAAGCCCTCAAGGCGCGCCCGGGGGATAGGGCGCCCCTGGCTTGTGGACTCCTCGTGACTCTTCTGGTCCAGCTCTGGTGCTTCAAGGGTCTCTTTTGGTCCATAAAAAATCACCGTAAATTTTCATCCCATTCCGAGAAGTTTTATTTCTACACAAAAATGACACCACGTTTGTTTTGCTCAAAACAGTGTCAGTCCGGGTTAATTCTAATAAAATCATACCAAAACCATATAAAATTGTTGCAAACATGGCATCAATACTTCATAAATTATAGATACGTTGGAGACGTATCAATAATCCTCAGATCACGGACCCAGTCCTCATTATTGCTACCATCATCTTTCAACTTAGTTTTCTCTAGGATCATATCAAAAATAGGGGAGCTATATCGCGAGCTATTGATCTACAACTTAGATATACAAAAGCTATTAAGACTAAGTTCATGATAAATTAAGTTCAGTTAATCAAATTACTAATGAACTCCCACTTAAATTAACACCCCTCAAGTTATTTAAGTGATACATGATCCAAATCAACTAACCCATGTCCGATCATCACGTGAGATGGGATAGTCATCAATGCTGAACATCTCTATGTTGATCATATCTACTATATGACTCATGTTCGACCTTTCGGTCTCCAATGTTCCAAGACCATGTCTGTACATGCTAGGCTCGTCAAGTTTAACCCAAGTATTCTGCATGTGCAAAACTGTCTTACACCCTACTACTACTTGAGCTTGCGTTGGTTTTCCCTAGAAGAGGAAAGGGTGGTGCAGCAAAGTAGAGATAAGTATTTCCCTCAGTTAGAGAACCAAGGTATCAATCCAGTAGGAGGTACAAGCAAGTGCCCAATCTATATACCTGCACAAACAATCAAACACTTGCACCCAACGCGATAAAGGGGTTGTCAATCCCTTCACGGTCAATTGCAAAGGTGAGATCTGATAGAGATAGGTATAAAAGATTGCTAAAACGTAAAACAAAATAAAAGTAAATAAACATAAAACAAAATAAAAGTAAACAAAACAAACGTAAAATGTGGGGAGGGGGCACCTAGAACACACAACAACATCTGTAAGCTGTTTGCGGCGCCCCCCTCCATAGATTACACCCTCAGTCATATTCTCGCGGTGCTTAGGCGAAGCCTTGCGCGGATCACATCACCATCACTGTCACCACGCCGTTGTGCTTATGGAACTCATCTACTTCCTCGACACTTTGCTAGATCAAGAGTTCGAGGGACGTCATCGACCTGAACGTGTGCAGAACTCGGAGGTGCCGTACGTTCAGTACTTGATCAGTCGGAATGAGAAGAAGTTCTGCTACATCAACTACGTTGTCAAACGCTTCCTATTTTGGTCTACGAGGGTACGTAGACACATCCCCCCCTCTCGTTTCTATGCATCTCCTAGATAGATCTTGCGTGGGCATAGTAATTTTTTTAAATTGCATGCTATGTTTCCCAACAAGTTTGAGAACAAAGGTATCAATCCAGTAGGAGACAACACACAAGTCACCTTCACAAACAAACAAACAACTTGCACCCAACGTGATAAAGGGGTTGTCAATCCCTTCACGGTTACTTACAAAAGTGAGATCTGATAGATATAGATAAATGGTAAAGTGATATTTTTGGTTTATAGATCGGAAAGTGAAAGATTGCAAGATAGTAAATCGGAAACTAAAATGATGGAAAATTGACCCGGGGGCCATAGGTTTCACTAGAGGCTTCTCTCTTGAAGGCAAATAATACGATGGGTGAACAAATTACTGTCGAGCAATTGATAGAAAAGCGCAAAGTTATGACGATATCCAAGGCAATGATTATGCATATAGGCATCACGTCCGTGTCAAGTAGACCGACTCCTGGCTGCATCTACTTACTATTACTCCACCCATCGACTGCTATCCAGCATGCATCTAGAGTATTAAGTTCTTAAAGAATGGAGTAATGCCTTAAGTAAGATGACATGATGTAGAGGGCTAAACTCAAGCAATATGATAAAAAACCCATCTTTTTATCCTTGATGGCAACAATACAATACGTGTCTCGTTACCCCTACTTTGTCACTGTGTGAAATCACACAAGATTGAACCCAAAAGTAAGCACCTCTCCCATTGAAAAAAATACCAATCTAGTTGGCCAAACCAAACCGATAATTCTAAGAGAAATACAAAGATATCAAATCATGCATATAAGAATTCAGAGAAGATTCAAATAATATTCAAAGATAATCTGATCATAAATCCAAAATTCATTAGATCTCTACAAACACACAACAAAAGAAGATTACATCGAATAGATCTGCAAGAACATCGAGGAGAACATGGTATTGAAGAACATAGAGAGAGAAGAAGCCATCTAGATACTAGCTATGGACACGTAAGTCTGAGATAACCTACTCACGCTTCATTGGAAGGGCAATAGGGTTGATGTAGATGCCCTCCGTGATCGAATCCCCCTCTGGCAGATCACCGGAAAACACCCCAAGATGGGATCTCACGGGAACAGAAGGTTGCGGCGGCGGAAAAGTATTTTTTTGTGGCTTGCTCTGAGGGTTTGGGAATATATGTGAATTTATAGGACGAAGAAGTAGGTCGGTGGACTGCCGATGGGGCCATAATCCAGGGGCACCCCTGCGGCTTGCCGCCGCCTCGTGGGTCTTCTGACTTGGACTCCAAGTCCTACGGGTGTCTTCTGGTCTAAGAAAAATCATCGGGAAAGTTCTATTCCGTTTGGACTCCGTTTGATATTCTTTTTCTGCGAAACTCAAAAACAAGGAAAAACATAAATTGGCACTAGGCTCTAAGTTAAGAAGTTAGTCCAAAAAATAATAGAATATTAATGCATATAAAACATCCAAAACAGAGAATATAATAGCATGGAACAATAAAAAATTATAGATACGTTGGAGATGTATCAAGCATCCCCAAGCTTAATTCCTACTCGTCCTCGAGTAGGTAAATGATAAAAACAAAATTTTTGATGTGTAATGCTACCTAACATATTTATCCATGTAATTTTCTTTATTGTGGCATGAATATTCAGATCCATAAGATTCAAACCAAAAGTTTAATATTGACATAAAAACAATAATACTTCAAGCATAGTAACAAAGCAATCATGTCTTCTCAAAATAACATGGCCAAAGAAAGGTATCCCTACAAAATCATATAGTCTGGCTATGCTCCATCTTCACCACACAAAGTATTTAATCATGCACAACCCCGATGACAAGCCAAGCAATTGTTTCATACTTTTGATGTTCTCAAACTTTTTCAACTTTCATGTAATACATGAGCGTGAGCCATGGATATAGAACTATACGTGGAATAGAATATGGTGGTTGTTGAGAAGACAAAAGGAAGGAGATAGTCTCACATCAACTAGGTGTATCAACGGGTATGGAGATGCCCATCAATATATATATATATATATTAATGTGAGTGAGTAGGGATTGTCATGCAACAGATGCACTAGAGCTATAAGTGTATGAAAGCTCAAAAAGAAACTAAGTGGGTGTGCATCCAACTCGCTTGATCACGAAAACCTAGGGCAATTTGAGGGAGCCCATCATTGGAATATACAAGCCAAGTTCTATAATCAAAATTTCCCACTAGTATATGAAAGTGACAACATAGGAGGCTCTCTATCATGAAGATCATGGTGCTACTTTGAAGCACAAGTGTGGAAAAAGGAAAGTAACATTGCCCCTTCTCACTTTTCTCTCATTTTTTCTCTTTTTGGGTGGGCTTCTTTGGCCTCTTTTACTTTTTTGTGGGCTTCTTTGGACTCTTTTAGTTTTTTTGTAAAGTTCGGAGATCCATCCCAACTTGTAAGGGAATCATAGCTTCCGTCATCCTTTCCTCACATGAGACAATGCTCTAATGATGATGACCATCATACTTTTATTTACTTACAACTCAAGAATTACAACTCGATACTAGAACAAATATATGACTCTATATGAATGCCTCCGGCGGTGTACCGGGATGTGCAATGACTCAAGAGTGACATGTATAAAAAATATGAATGGTGGCTTTGCCACAAATATGATGTCAACTACATGATCATGCAAAGCAATATGACAATGATGAAGTGTGTCATAATAAACGGAACGATGGAAGTTGCATGGAAATATATCTCGGGATGGCTATGGAAATGCCATAATAGGTAGGTATGGTGGATGTTTTGAGGAATGTGATGGTGGGTTTAATGCACCGACGAAAGTTGTGCGGTACTAGAGGGGCTAGCAATGGAGGAAGGGTGAGAGTGCGTATAATCCATGGACTCAACATTAGTCATAAAGAGCTCACATACTTATTGCAAAAATTTATTAGTTATTGAAACAAAGTAATAGACGCATGCTCCTAGGGGGATAGATTGGTAGGAAAAGACCATCGCTCGTCTCCGACCGCCACTCATAAGGAAGACAATCAATAAACAAATCATGCTCCGACTTCATCACATAACGGTTCACCATACGTGCATGCTACGGGAATCACAAACTTGAACACAAGTACTTCTACCAATCCACAATTACTCACTAGCATGACTCTAATATCACCATCTTTATATCTCAAAACAATCATAAGGAATCAAACTTCTCATAGTATCCAATGCACTTTATATGAAAGTTTTTATTATATCCCTCTTGGATGCCCATCTGTGACGCCCGGATATTTAAGCTACAGTGAACCTCTGCTAATGATGCCACGTCACCTCGATTACTGTTGCTAATCTCGCCTTAGTTCGAAACAAGTTCGAATTCAAATTCAAAATCAAACAAACAATAAAAGTTTTCAAATATTAAAACTAAAATGTTCGGGTTGTGCCAAATAATGCGTAGGTAATTATGGAGAAGAAACCACACTTCTGTAAAGTGTTCAATTGCACTAAAATAAATAAAACAGCAGCTAAACCAATTAAAATGCCCTTTTGAAATTTATAAAAGTGCAAACTAAATATTTTAAATACCAAAATATATTGTGGCGGTGGGCTAATTTGCAACCTCCATTTAGGTACTGTTCTTATAATTTTACAAAACTAATAGCTGTTAAAACTATAATAGAAAACAGAAAAGTGAAAATAAAATAAAGACAGAAAAGAATAAAAAAAGAAAGGAAAACAGAAACCCCCCTAGGCCGAGTGGCCCAGCTAGCAGGCCGGCCCAACTGGGCCACAACCGCTAGGCCGGCCCACCAACCGCACCCATATCCTCCCACTACCCAGAAACCCTAACTCCCAGCACACCCCACTCCCCCACTCCCCCCGCTGGATCTGGATCGGGGCACGATGTGCCGACCCCATCGCCGCCGCCTGGAGTGCTCCGCCTCTTCATCCTCGTCCTCTCCCTCGCCAGACCTCCCCGCGCCCATTGCCCCGTTCCCGACAAAACTGCGGTGAGGCCCGGCCTCTCCTTCTCTTCCCGTCCCCGCGTCCCACTTGGCCGCTCGCGCGCTCGCACTCGTGTGCGCACCTGCAACTGCCTCCCAACCGTGTGCGCCCGCAGCCCAGCGCGCCGCGGCTTGCCGTCCCGCCCGCACGCGCCACCCCACGCTAACCATGGCCGCGCCCGCTCACTTCGGCCCACCCCTGCTTCTCCCTCGCTCTGCTCCGCCTCCGACCGCGGCCAAGCCCGCACCCACGTAGCACCGCCGCACGGACACAAGGGCTGCACCTGCATGCGCTCGCCCTTGCGCCGGCCCGCGCCGCTCTCTGCCTACTCCGCTGCTGTGCTGCTTCCCCTACTGCGGCCCCGTACGCCTCCTGCTCGCGCACGGGACGCCCTGCGCGCCCCTGACCTCATTCGCTGCCCGCCCGTCTCGGCTCGCTGCCGCTGGCCCGCCGCGCTGAGCGCCCCTCACTGGCTCTGCCTTGCTGCTGCGCTGCGCCTGCTGCTGCCGATAGCTCGTCCCGGCCGTCCCGCGCCCCGCATCTGCCCCCATTGCGCTGCCGCGCCGGCGTGCTCTCCGGCCCGCGCGCACCCCACTTGCCTCCCCCACCGCCCTGCATCGCCGGTGCCACCGCCCTTCGCCGGCACCGCCCCATTCCGGTCACCCTCGCCGCGGTCTTGGTCGTCGCCTGGCGCCGGCGCCTGTCTGCGCCGCTCGACCCTCTCCTGGGATGGGTGCTCGCATCGCCCAGCGCCCGCTAACCGCGTGCCCGATAGGCCCCTTTAGGCCAATGACATTGGGGCCTCGCCCCAAGAATGTTTCTATAAAAAAGAAAAAGAAATTAAAAATTAATTAATAAACTTAATAAACTTAATAATTTATTAATGAATTAGTGAATTAATTAAGTTAATTAATCATGTTTAGTTAATCTAATCAATTAGTTAAGTTAATTAAACCCTAATTAGACTAAACAGTCAATGACGAACGGGACCCACCTGTCAGGTTGACCAGGTCAACTGATGATGTCATCCTGACGTCAGCAAATACTATTCTGGATAATGTTGAATTAAGTAAATTAAATAAATTTTAAAAATGATTTAAATCTTTTAAAATTAATATAAAATAAACCATAGCTCGGATGGAAAAACTTTGTACATGAAAGTTGCTGAGAACGACGAGACGAATTCGGATACGCAGCCTGTTCGTTTGCCACGCATCCCTAGCATAGAGAACACGCAACTTTCCCCCTCCGGTTCATTTGTCCGAAAACGCGAAACACCGGGGATATTTTCCCGGATGTTTCCCCCCTTCACTGGTACCATCTCATAGCGCGTTAGGGCACCCTTAGCACCGCTACTTGTCATGTCATGCATCGCTATGCATCTGTTTTCTTAATATTTATTGTTTCTTCCCCCTCTTCTCTAGATAGACTATGAGACCGACGCCGATGCTACCCAGTACGACTACGGTGTTGACGACCCCTCTCTCTTGCCAGAGCAACCAGGCAAGCCCCCCCCACTTGATCACCAGATATTGCCTACTCTTCTCTCTACTGCTTGCATTAGAGTAGTGTAGCATGTTACTGCTTTCCGTTAATCCTACTCTGATGCATAGCCTGTCATTGTTGCTACAACTGCTGATACCTTACCTGCAATCCTACATGCTTAGTATAGGATGCTAGTATTCCATCTATGGCCCTACATTCTTATCCGTCTGCCTTGCTATACTATCGGGCCATGATCACTCGAGAGGTGATCACGGGTATATACTTATATACTTTACATGATACTTGTGGTGACTAAAGTCGGGTCGGCTCGTAGGAGTACCCGCGAGTGATTAACGGATTGGTTTCAAAAGGACGTTTGTCCCGACGGCCCTCTGAGTGGATCTTTGTGGCAGAGCGACAGGGCAGGTTGGGACCACCTAGGAGAGAGGTGGGCCTGGCCTTGGTCGGTGTCCGTGGTTATTTCAAAATAACATGCTTAACGAGATCTTGGTATTTGATCTAAGTCTGGCTACTGGCCTATACGCACTAACCAACTACGCGGGAACAGTTATGGGCACTCGACGTCGTGGTATCAGCCGAAGCCTTCGTGATGTCAGCGACTAAGCGGCGCGCGCCGGATTGGACTGGAACGCCTGCTAGGCTAGGTCTGCTTTCGGCCGCCCTCGCAACGTGCAGGTGTGCAATAGGCGATAGGCCCAGACCCCTGCGCCATAGGATTTAGACCGGCGTGCTGACCTCTCTGTTGTGCCTAGGTAGGGCTATGACATGTTGATCTTCCGAGGCCGGGCATGACCCAGTAAAGTGTGTCCGAACAAAGGGGATCGAGTCTATTGGGAAATGTGGTGCACCCCTGTAGGGAAGTTAATGTATTCGAATAGCCGTGATCTTCGGTAATAGGACGACTTGGAGTTGTACCTTGACCTTATGACAACTAGAACCGGATACTTAATAAAACACACCCTTCCAAGTGCCAGATACAACCCGGTGATTGCTCTCTAACAGGGCGACGAGGGGAGGATCGCCGGGTAGGATTATGCTACACGATGTTACTTGGTGGACTTACCTCCTGGTCTCTTCTACATGCTGCAAGATGGAGCTGGCCAGAAGCATAGTCTTCGTTAGGACTAGCTATCCCCCTCTTATTCTGGCGTTCTGCAGTTCAGTCCACATATGATAGCCTTATTCCATTTGATACCAACGCATACATATGTAGTGTAGCTCCTTGCTTGCGAGTACTTTGGATGAGTACTCACGGTTGCTTTGCTCCCTCTTTTCTCCCTTTCTATACCCAATTGCTGCGACCAGACGATGGAGCCCAAGAGCCAGACGCCACCGTTGAGGACAACTCCTACTACAGTGGAGGTGCCTACTACTACGTGCAGCCCACAGACGATGACCAGGAGTAGTTTAGGAGGATCCCAGGCAGGAGGCCTGCGCCTCTTTCGATCTATATCCCAGTTTGTGCTAGCCTTCTTAAGGCAAACTTGTTTAACTTATGTCTGTACTCAGATATTGTTGCTTCCGCTGACTCGTCTATGATCGAGCTCTTGTATTCGAGCCCTCGAGACCCCTGGCTTATAATATGATGCTTGTATGACTTATTTTATTTGTAAAGTTGTTTTGTGATATCTTCCCGTGAGTCCCTAATCTTGATCATACACGTTTGCGTGTATGATTAGTGTACGATTGAATTGGGAGCGTCACAAGTTGGTATCAGAGCCGACTGCCCGTAGGAATCTCCCTTCCACACTCCTTGGCCGAAGTTGAGTCTAGACATTACAAAACTTTTTACTAACATGGCTGTGCGGTCCATGGGCCCATGTCGCCATTTGGAGGTATTAAGATCTTTTATTCCTCGACCTATACTCTGGGACTCTGATCTCTCTTCCATTCGGGTTAAAATGAATTTACTAACTTTGACTCTAGGATCTCGTAACTACTTCCTTCTGGAGAGCCCTTAGCACAAATGATCGCCTGCTACACCGAAGGATTCCGAAGATACTCTCCGATGTTCTCTCGAGACTTTGTGTCCATTGCTTTTGCATTTTCTTACCACAGAAATATCCCTATGGATAAATGCATACACTTGCCATTCTTACTTTTATTCCCAGTTGATCTTATTATTACAAGATACCCTGAAATCCTCTGTATTGCTCCAAGAATATTTCGTGCCTACTTCCTTGCAGTTCCTTGCCACCTGAATACCCCTACGGATAATTTCTCGCCCTTATCGAGTATCCGCTCATCCCCATTTGTTCATGTGTTTCACAATGGTCTTCGAAATACTATTCTATCCTCCAAAAAGAAAATCTAGTAGCTTATTGCTCTGCAATACTTGTCTGCTTGCATTATGGATGCTTTCCATATGTTTGGCAATATTCGTTAGTATCCTTAGACACCGTCATTTTGATCCTATTGATTCAACATGAGTGCGAATGCACACAATCATCAGTTGATCCTTTTAAATTATCTTTCTGGCTCAGACGTCATTTTGAACATGAGCCCGCTCTCGACCAATCTATTTGTCGTCAATTGTACCCTTAGGTCTATTGAACTTATCCACCCTTGATCAGAGCGTCTGCTTCTGATCCTTCGATTTGGAAATCATAATTCCTTTGATACCTAAGCATTGAATCATTCAGATGTTCTATGATCTGATGCCCTTGCATTCTTTCTTCAACTGGTTGTGTGCCGATGCTCACATTAGCTCCGCTATGGACCGTCGAATCCTTTGTTGGATTATTATTTGATAGTGTCCTTCATACTCTGATTTGGCCAACCATGCTCTGCTTTCGAGCTGGTGATATTTACTATTGACGCTTGTGGTATGGGTTTCCATGATGCCCCGATGGGTTGAACCTATGCCTTCCTTAATATGTGTGAACTCAAAAGTTTTCACGAGTCATACTCTTCTGGTATTTTGTTAGAAAAAAAATTTCAACATTACAACTTCTTCGAAAATGAGAAGTGAATGAAAGGTTATGCATTGGCGAAGTGGGAGTTGACCTTGAACTTTGCGTTCATGCCCATGGACACGATGCTGATCTTTTCATGGAAGCTTCTCTTAAAATGAATTATTCCCTTGGTATAAGTTCATCTTATATCTGGTATAGGGTTCGTGGTTCCGACCCTGATTGTTCTCCTTTGATTCCATTTCCCAGACAAGATGAAGTACTTGTCTTCTGCAGATCATTTCACGTGTCCACCGTCTACTCTGCTTGTAGCGACCAGACCTCAAACAGTCTGATCTCTGTGCATCAGTGTCATCCCTGGATCAGTAATGCTAAGACGCATAGTACTTGAAGGATTTATAACAGAGTAGCAATCACACACTTATTACATTGAGTGTCTCAAAATAGAACTTATTACAAATAATATGGCTTAAGGCTATCTAATAACGATAACAGCGAATGCTTAGAAGATAAGCGAGTCCATCAACTCCAACGACATCACTGAGTATAGAATCATGACCTAAAGGCACCTTACTCATCGTCTGAAAAGTCTGCAACATGAACGTTGCAGCCCGAAAACGGGTCAGCACATGGAATATGCTGGCAATGTAAAACATAGAGAGTAATGAACAGAAATAGGCTATACTACATGCATATATGGCTGGTGGAAAGCTATATGGTTACAATTTTGCGTAAAGCCAGTTTTTCCCTACTGTAAAGGAATAAATTTTATTTAACTATCATGGTGGTTGTTAAACATTGAGAGCGTAGACACCCTCTCAATCCCAATTAAGCATCAACATTAAAACCCAACAAAATTAATTAAAGTCACATGATGAGATTCACATGATAATCCAAGTACTATATACTCAAGACTGTCCATAACCAGGGACACGGCTAACCATGATTAGTTTATACACTCTGCAGAGGTTTGCGCACTTTTCCCCACAAGACTCGATCTCCTCCATTGGGATTCTCGCACTACATGGTGTTTGATAAACGGATGACCGAGACATAGTCTTTCAGAAGTGCTAGCACCTTACGATCGGGTAGACCGTTACACCTCCTTTCCCCTACATCTGCTAGTCTACCACCGTAAGAGTTCGCACAACTTAATCAACTATGCGAGAGCCCATAGTAGCTTGTGGCTGCACATGGAAGTTTCTAGTATGAATAATCTCATGATCCCTTGGAGCCTGGGTGGCGGTCCATAAAGAACAACAGGCAATCACTAGAATACCCAGGTGCCTCAATCCACTCAGATGTGTATTAAAGTTGCCACCTTAAGTAAACCATTAATTAACAATCTCACATCTGTCATGGATACACTCACCCAATCCACGTCTACTAGCATAGCATGGCAATATAATCAAATGTAGAAGTAACTCCCAAGGGTTTGATAATCAAACGGGTAATAGGTACTACCTCATCTACTTTCCCCAAACCCACAATTTAATTAGATCCTAATCATGCAATGTTTGAGGATTGATCTAATGCATAAAAACTGAGTATGAAAGGGACATGATCAAAGTGTTACTTGCCTTGCTGATGATCCGTGAAACCTAGAGATTCGAAGTAGCAAGCGGCGCACTCTGGATACTCTAATGCAAACAAACAAATAAGTATGCAATAAGTACTCATATAATGCACATGTAAAACTCAAATAAGAGATCTAACCAGAAAGTTCAACTTAAGAACTCCGGTTTGCAAAAAGAATCAAATAAAACGAAGCGACGAAAGTCAAACGGCGAAAGAAACAAGCTTCGTTTACTAATCTAGATCTAAGTCAAATTTTACAGAAGCAAAAAACTTGTTTGAGTTGGTTAAACGGAAAGAGGGTTTCGAGACGAAACTCTAGGCGCTTGAATCGCCTGATTCCGATAAACGAGCGAAAAGTTAAACTAAAATGAAAATTGGATCAGAAATCACGATCAGAAATAATCGCGGAAAATCCGAGAAAAAGAAAAAAACGATGAACATGCTAACGAACGAATGTTCGCTGTCTGCGGCGAAACGACGAAAACCGTTCGTTAAAACAAGCGTACGGATGAACGTCCGCTAAATAAATTAAACCGGGAAAAAACCGATCTAAATAAAGAAAACGACCGCGGTTTTTATAAAAAAAACGGGCGGTTGACCGATGAAGACCGGCGGCGGCGGCTACCTCTAGCGGCGGCGAACTCCGGCGGGGAGGCGGCGGTCGGCGGCGAGGAGGCGGGGCATCGGCGGCGGCAGCGGCTCGGGGCGGCGGCGTCTAGGGTTAGGGCGGGGCTGGGCTCCCCTGTCTTATAAAGGCCGGCCGGGCTAGAGTCCGGGTCGGGTACGACCCGGCTAGGTCGGTTCGCTTTTTTTAAAATATTTTCGTGCAGAAAAACAAATAAAAGAAATACTAAACGGACTCCAAAAATCCCTAAATAAATTTTCCCCTGCTTCTAAAATCAAGCCGGGCAAGATGAACATTTATTTGGGGCCTAAATGCAATTTTGAAAAACGCATATTTTTTCCTAAATTCAAATAAAACAGCGAAAAACTTCAAAAATAAAATCTTATTTGATTTTTTATTAAATCCTCAATATTTCTTTATTTTGGGAAATTCATTTTATTCCCTCTCACTTATTTTTATAATAAAAGTAATTAAAGATAAAATAATTAAATCAAATGATCCTACTTTCAAAAATTTGAGAAAACCCAAATATGAAAATAACGAAATCCTCAACTCTCTCCATGGGTCCTTGAGTTGCGTAGGATTTCTAGGATCAAGCCAAAATGCAAATAAAATATGATATGCAATGATGATCTATGTATAACATTCCAAATTGAAAATTTGGGATTTTACAAACCTACCCCCCTTAAGATGAATCTCGCCCTCGAGATTCGGGTTGGCTAGAAAATAGGTGAGGGTGGACCTTCAGCAGATCTTCCTCTCGCTCCCAGGTGGCTTCATCCTCGGTATGGTGGCTCCACTGAACTTTACAAAACCTGATAACCTTGCTGCGGGTGACTCGGCTGGCATATTCGAGAATCTTGACTGGTTTCTCCTTGTAGGTCAAATCACTATCCAACTGAATCGCTTCCAGAGACACTGTATCTCTTAGCGGTATATCAACCATCTCTGCGTGGCACTTTTTCAACTGGGAAACATGGAACACATCGTGAATTCCTGACAATCCTTTGTGCAACTCCAACTTGTAAGCAACTTCTCCCATACGCTCCAAAACTTTGTATGGTCCCACAAAACGTGGAGCTAATTTTCCCTTAACTCCAAAGTGCTTAACTCCTCGAAGCGGGGATACACGAAGATAAACTCTGTCTCCGACTTTGTAAACTGTCTCCTTGCGTTTAGAATCTGCGTAGCTCTTTTGCCTGGATTGGGCTACCTTGAGCCTATTGTGAATCAACTTCACCTTCTGTTCAAACTCCTTAATCAAATCCGGTCCAAACAACTGGCGGTCTCCAACTTCATCCCACAACAGCGGGGTTCTGGACCTCCTTCCGTACAAGGCTTCAAAAGGGGCCATCTTCAAACTGGATTGATAACTGTTGTTGTAAGAGAACTCTGCATACGGAATATGGTCGTCCCAACTAGATCCATAATCTAGCGCACAAGCTCTCAGCATATCCTCCAAAATCTGATTGACTCTCTCGGTCTGTCCATCTATCTGCGGATGAAAAGTTGTACTAAACTCTAGTATAGTACCCAAAGTTTCATGCAACTGATTCCAGAACTTTGAGGTAAGCTGGGTTCCTCTATCTGATACAATGCTCCTTGG